>NW_027316500.1:23339501-23557001 GCF_026437365.1 Eucyclogobius newberryi | reverse complement strand
CCTGGGGGGAATATGTGAGTGGAGTGTTGCTCAAGGACACAACAGCAGTAGTACAAGAAACACTTTATTAGTTCATCCCACTGGTGCACAAAACAACATAAAATCATTTGGATTGTAAAAATATTTGACAGTGACGAGTTGCCAGTCAAATTTGATATAATTCAGCGTGACAAAACTGCAAACAAACAAAGGCAACAGAGCCAGTTGTATTACGTGTGCGCCGTTGCCGACAGTTAGTTGGTGCAGGCTTTGGTTCTCATCTAGACGTTGCTAAAAAGAGCAGGAGGGTCCTCAGTTCTCCCTGGATGAAAGACTAAGGGGGGGATATATTTAT
The DNA here is from genome assembly GCF_026437365.1 of Eucyclogobius newberryi. NCBI lineage: Eukaryota > Metazoa > Chordata > Actinopteri > Gobiiformes > Gobiidae > Eucyclogobius > Eucyclogobius newberryi. The sequence continues at coordinate 23,556,667 of NW_027316500.1, read as the reverse complement.
CTTTTCCAACCAGACCGAGAATTCTCTGCTGGCACGAGGTCTGGAGCGCTCTGATCAGCTCATGTCCAAACTCCCACACAGCACTACTGTCCACACACACGGGGGAGGGGGGGTGCAGGTGTGGAAGGAGGAAGTGGGCTGCCAGTGTTTATGAAAGAGTGTACAGAGTTCAAATACTTTACAATTTGTGTCATGGTGCAAATTGTTGAAAGACTGTATTGCATAAATCCTGCTTTATTTACTGCAGATGTACTTACTGGGGGCGTGGCCTAAGGAGGCTGCGGTGGACTGTCCTGAAGGATTGTAAAAGAGATGTAATGATGTAATATCGTACTACCAGAACTATTTCAAATCAAATCAAATCAAATCAATTTATTTTTGTAAGGCCCAAAATCACAACAACAGTTGCCTCTGAGGGCCACAGGGAGAAATGAATCAACAATATCTGTGGTGGCGATGAAGTCAGACAATGTCTGTGGTGGCGATGGAGTCAGACAATGTCTGTGGTGGCGATGAAGACAGACAATGTCTGTGGTGGCGAGGGACGATGTCCCAGGGTCCTCTGTCCTTAGACTCTCCTTCTCGGCCAGGAAAAACTACAAAAAAACCTCTTTGGGAAAAAAGCGTAGAAACCTGGAGGAGTTCCAGTGAAGGAGAGATCCGACTCTCACAGACGGACAGACGGGCACAAGGAGATTTCATGTAGATATCAGTTAAATCTCTTTATTCTGCATCCCATGTCTTAACTCGAAATATTGGTGCAGCTCTTCTACTCCACTTTTTTGTAAAACATTGTAGATTTTTTTTCATTTATTTTTGTTGCATGAATCTAGTGAAGTTTTAACCAAAAATGCACAATTTGAAAAAAAAACATAAAAGAGGCGGGTGAGTCAGTGTTTATACAGATTTGAATCCACACAATGTAATAATACCATCTCAGAAAACAGTTAAGAGACTTTTCTTCAAACCAATAACTAAATTGAAAGTCGTGGCCAAAATAAACACTTTTTTGCCGGTTGCATTTCTTTTTTCTGTTTTTAGTCAGACTTTTTTTCTTCCAAAGGCTAAAATATTATTAAAATCTAACCACTCCTTTCAGCATTCATTTTTTTTTATAATTTTCCTCTTATACAAACTTGTAAAATGTATTAAGCGTTTTACAGTCTTTTCACTCTGGTCAAACTTATTCCAACCCCAACAACTCAAATACAATACTGCTGTACATTTGTTCTCACATTTGGTTTATGTAATAGTATTATTCACAGACATGTTATTTCATTTACTTGTTTTGTCTTTGTATCGTTTATTATTAAATTGCTGTCCTCACATTTAGTCCCATACATTTAGTTGTATTTAAATTGAATGTTTAGTCAGAACGTGTGTAGGTGGTGGTCCACATTGACATTAACATTATCAGTACATTTCATATCCAGTGAAGTCAAAATAGCCTCCAGTAAAACATGTCAAATGCTGGCCTGGCTTGAGCTACATGGAAGCTAAAAGATATCTAGCCTCTGTGGCACTGTGACCAGCTTAGTCATCTGTGACTCAATGCACCCGCCTGCTGGCTCTAAGGGGTACTGCCATGACATCATATTTTTACACCTCTAAGCTTTGTACACTTTAGCCTAATTCTTACAGTATAACTTCATGTACGTGTCTGAAAAGGACAGGCAACGCGAGGCTTTAACATTTGTTTCTCTTATTGTCAGCCCTGTATTACTGATTGTATATATTATTTATGAAAACTGGACTATAAGAAATCCAAAACATATTAAAATGTGAAAAACCCAATCGGACTAACTTTATTTTAGTGTCGTCTCAGCATTTATTTTTCTGATTGGTCAACTTGTCAAACGACTATTGTTAGCTTTTAAAAAACATTTTTAACCAAGTAATCGTGGACATATGGTATCTTAAGCTTCTAGACAGAGAATATTTACAAAGAGAACATTGCAAACATTATTTTTTTATTAAAATTCTGTATTAAAAAAAAGGTATTTGAGTATGAGTTAGTCTATAGTCCAGATATAGATTAATAATTGCTATTATAAATCAAAAACTGAACAAACGTCCTAAAAATATCACTTATAGTTTTGCAGACCTACTGATGGTCATTTGTGGTGAATGTATATTGACTCTAAGAACACAGTTTATCGATTACTGCTACTACTATTTTGGCCTCTGGAAACAGTGGGTTCAATTTGCTGAATTATTGAACAATCTGTGAAAGAAAGAAAACGAGCTCAATCAGTTTTATTTATATATTTTTATTCCAAAGTGTCCCAAATAGAACCCTTAATCATTATCTTACAAACATCTGGCACACACAGACAAGTGGGAACACAATGGTCCTCCATACAGTCGACATACTACAACAGCTCCTGGTGACAAAGGAACACATCATTGGACACACTCTGCTCCTTGATCCAGCCGGAGGCCCTCAATGTGTAAACAGATACTGAACATGTGGAATATGGCCATATGCATGGAACCTGCTAATAATGGACATTGCTACGAGAGGAAAATGTTGATTGTGTAAGACAAGCCTCGATCTAAAGACGCTTAAAAGATACATTTGAAATCCATTAAAGGCTTAGTGCAGTTTCATTTATAAAAACTAACCGGATTAACGTGAGGAAATAATACTTTTACCCTAAAGTCAAATCAAAGCCGTGGTGTCACATTTGTGGAAGTGAAAGGGTGAGACTGTCTGCATACATGTGGCCACATACATCATGGCCGTGTGCGTCATGCAATGGTTTGTTCCCCTCACTCGACACTAGAGCTTCTTACTGTAAGAAAGCATTGCACTTTGGAGGCAAAGTATGACATAGATAAACCGTCTTCACTCTAGAAGCAGCAGCATGAGTTTGAGTACAAAAAAACAATACCATTAATAATGAAATCTCATATTTGACATTCTTCAACTGATCGTGATCATTACCATCAGAAAATATTTCAAAGTTAAAAAAAAAAGATTGAGGAAAGTTTAGATGTTCAATTTAGCATATTTTACATAACCAGGCACATTTGAAATAGATAATTGAATGTATTAATTGTTACCATCATTATTGATGGACAACAAATCTAAAAAAACACTAGAAGGTTAAAAAGTCACTAAATGAATAAGGAGTTGCCAAAATATGCTCCAAATGCTTCAAATTGAACAGCTGAAATGTTTAATTCATGATGCATCTCTGAACACAACTTTGAATCTTTAAGTTGAACTTACTAAATGAGGACATTTCAGCAGACAACACAACGTTAAATATGATTATGTTCATGTGAAAAGATAGACATAATACAATAACAGTCTTAATTCTCTTTTAGAACAGTTAAGTGACAAACTCGACATCTTAGAGCGTCCATGTAAAACGGGACATTAGACTCACGCTTAATTTTGGGAAGACCAATTTTCAGAATAAGGCTGGCTTTGTTGATTTTACATTCATGGGAACAAGACTTTGAAACTATTGTAAGGTACTGCCCCCTTCTGCTGAGAGGGTGCAACAGCAGCGCAGGGAAACGACAGAACTTGGACTGTTTTACAATCAAGCGAAGAAAGGCACTGGAGAAATGCTATACTATGTTAGCTCTGTACGCTCTCGCTGTCAGTCTTGAAAAAAGTACAAATCTAAAAATCTTGGACATCATTTGATTTTTGAAAAATAAAGTCTTGACATACTTAGAAAATTCAGTTTTCGCATTTTGACTCATCTTAGCAAGTACAGTTTACAAAAAGTAATCTGCTATAAAAAAAGAACAAATGCGTATGGCATTTTGGTTATCAAATAAGCTTTTGATTGACACTATTTGCACTGAAAAATTGTAAGAATGTGAAGACAGGATTATTTACATTTTTGTGCTGCAAGAAAAAGTTGCTGAAATGCTTTGTTGGTCTGCTAAAAATAAGCAGGATATTTTGTAAAGACACTAAACTGTTATAAAGTAGTGCTTTTTATTGACATATAACCAGAAAAAAAGATGCAAAACAAAATATATCCGAAGAAAAATACTAGCGTAAGTGGGTCACAGTGTTACCCATTTGCACAGGGGCCTTGTCCGTTAGTGGAGGTGACGAGACGCTACATTGACAGTGCCGTGTTTTGTGGAACAGCAGCACTTTGGAAGTCCTGGTCGCCCCTCCGTCTGTGTCCTGCTCATTGGAGGTCCAGCCTGCTGTACCTGACCCCTGAGCCCCACTGCACACTCCTCCACGTGGGCAGCTGGTAGTTCCTGGGGACGGTGCCGCGGACGTTCTCCTCAAAGTACTGGAACATTCGGAACCACCAAACTCTGGAGAATGGATTACTCTGAGACGTCTCTTTGAGCGACTGAAAAACAAGACAAAAAACAAATGGCATTATACAATTACACAAATAATGTTAAATGGGAAGAAAACCAGTATTGAATTACTGAATGCAACAATATTCAAGTGTTAACTTACAGAGATGATTAGTTAATCGTAACTACAAAATTTACTATAATATAAATAGAACTATTTTATAAACATGGTTACAAGCTCATAAGTCAATTTGCACAATATTTTCTTTAAAATAGGGCTGAAAATAGTTAATCAATGAATTGTAAACTGATTATTGAAATAATTGAATAATATAGGTATTGAATAATTGTTAACTGGACACAGGAAGCGTTTGAATCTGTTCACTTCATCAGGATGTCCTAAAACTGTCAAATTCTCATATGGATGGGCCTTTTGCAATCTAAAAGTAATTGAAAGAAAATCTGCTAAAATCAATCAATTAGTAAAATAATAGTTAGTTGCAGTCCTACTTTAAAGTACAGATGGAATCCTAAAACCACAATCTCTTCCCACTGCAACTACTGCTTTGTTCCAGAGCAGTACTTTAATCAGAAACATAATAAATAAAATGATGTAACTTGCTGTATGCACTTATCACTAAACGATTTCATGACTAGCAGAAGACAGACCTGCTGGTTGGCCATGGAGTGGTACCACCAGAAGAGGCGAGTTGTGATGAAGTAGGCCACCACCACGTCCACAGTGTAGTGGTCATGGGCCAGGAGGATGCAGAAGATTCCCACAGCGCTCAGCACCCAGCAAATCCAAGGGTACCACCAGTACCGCCTGGGAGAGTCTGCCAGAACAGTCACAGCACACGATCAGAGAAGGAGTATTTCTACCACTAGATGTCCCTGTTGTATAGGTCAGCCATGTGAACAGGCTCTAGTGGGTGTGTGGTGCTGTAGGGACAGTTTAGTCAATGCTAAAATGACTCTTGGAAGAGTACTTTGTGGTGCGGAGGTTTAGTGAGGATCCTGGGAATGGCGTAATCCAGTCTGGTGCCAGAGGAACCGAAAGTGCTCATGTGAGGGGTGTGCTTGATGGGGATATGAGACACTTCCTCTACACTGCCTGACGCAGCTACAGCGTGGTGCAGATGGTCACAGAGCATATCAGCGTCAAACTGTGACTTTAGCAGTTTTACTCGAGCAGTAGCGTACTGGTTCCTTTTTCCAGCTTAACATCCACAAAGAGATGTAGTCAACAACTATGAATAAGCAATATGGAAAAGACTGATTGTCTGGAGAAAACTCCTCGGTGGCAGGGCTCCGGGGGTGGATGAGATCCGCCCTGAGTACCTAAAGTATCTGGATGTTGTAGGACTGTCTTGGTTGACACGTCTCTGCAACATCGCGTGGCGTTCGGGGACCGTGCCTCTGGACTGGCAGACCGGGGTGGTGGTCCCTCTGTTCAAGAAGGGGGACCGGAGGGTGTGTTCCAACTACAGAGGGATCACACTCCTCAGCCTCCCGGGTAAGGTCTATTCCAAGGTACTGGAGAGGAGAATCCGACCGATAGTCGAACCTCGGATTCAGGAGGAGCAGAGTGGTTTTCGTCCCGGTCGTGGAACACTGGACCAGCTCTATACCCTCCATCGGGTGCTCGAGGGTTCATGGGAGTTTGCCCAACCAGTCCACATGTGCTTTGTGGATCTGGAGAAGGCTTTTGACCGTGTCCCTCGGGGTGTCCTTTGGGGGGTGCTCCGGGAGTACGGGGTCCGGGGCCCTTTGCTCAGGGCTGTCCGGTCCCTGTATGACCGGAGCAGGAGCTGTGTTCGCATTGCCGGCAGTAAGTCAGACCTGTTCCCAGTGCATGTTGGACTCCGCCAGGGCTGCCCTGTGTCACCGGTTCTGTTCATAATTTTTATGGACAGAATTTCTAGGCGCAGTCAGGGGTCGGAGGGTGTCCGGTTTGGGGACCACAGGATCTCATCTCTGCTGTTTGCAGACGATGTTGTCCTGATGGCTCCATCAAACCCGGACCTGCAACATGCACTGGGACGGTTTGCAGCCGAGTGTGAAGCGGCTGGGATGAGAATCAGCACCTCCAAATCCGAGGCCATGGTTCTCGACCGGAAAAAGGTGGCTTGCCCTCTCCAGGTGGGTGGGGTGTCCTTGCCCCAAGTGGAGGAGTTCAAGTATCTCGGGGTCTTGTTCACGAGTGAGGGAAGGATGGAGCGTGAGATCGACAGGCGGATCGGTGCAGCGGCTGCAGTGATGCAGTCGCTGCATCGGACCGTTGTGGTAAAGAGGGAGCTGAGCCGAAAGGCAAAGCTCTCTATTTACCGGTCGGTCTACGTTCCTACCCTCACCTATGGTCATGAGCTTTGGGTAGTGACCGAAAGAACAAGATCGCGGATACAAGCGGTCGAAATGAGTTTCCTCCGCCGGGTGGCTGGGCGCTCCCTTAGAGATAAGGTGAGGAGCTCGGCCACACGGGGGGAGCTCGGAGTAGAGCCGCTGCTCCTCCACGTCGAGAGGAGCCAGCTGAGGTGGCTCGGGCATCTGTTCCGGATGCCTCCTGGGCGCCTCCCTCGGGAGGTGTTTCAGGCATGTCCCACCGGGAAGAGGCCCCGGGGAAGACCCAGGACACGCTGGAGAGACTATGTCTCTCGGCTGGCCTGGGAACGCCTCGGGATCCCCCCGGAGGAGTTAGAGGAAGTGTCTGGGGAGAAGGAAGTCTGGGAGTCCCTGCTCAGACTGCTGCCCCCGCGACCCGGCCCCGGATAAAGCGGCAGAAGATGGATGGATGGATGGATGATTGTCTGAGTTACTCACATTCATTGATGAAGAGGTATGTTATAGTTAACATAACTGTATGGCCACTGTACAAATAATCTCCACACATTGTGTGTGAACCGGTTATGGAGAGACCACCTCCAGCGATCATCTTCATGACTCTTCTCATCTGTGCTTCCCAGTCCCCCAGGAGCTGAAACAGATGTACAAAACAGGGCATGTAGAAGTCAGGATGGTCACGTGACATTACTCAGTCAGAGCAATATAAACTAAATTGGAACTTTAATCAATTTGTAATTCATCTGTCATTGTGTGAGATTTAGATTTTCATCAATTGAGATAAACATCTCTGTCAAGGTGGGCCTGGGCGAAGGATTGTCTGAAAAGCCGTTTGTAAGAGCAATATATACTGTACTACTGTGACAGGCTCCGTGCAGACACAAGGGGTTAAACATTACATAAAGCCAGCTCGGTTGACTTGATGAAATGTTGCAACAGAATCTTCCCACACTGCTGACACTAAAGTCATGTTGATGCATGACTTTAGTGTATGCTTTGGACTAGACTCACCTTTGGAGAGCATTTGAAGTGCATCCCAGGGACAGGCAGAGTGGTGATGTACATGGTTATACATCGATACATATAAAGAGTGCCCACAATAAAGAAAAAGCGCCTGCCTATAATTGACCTGAAAGAGAGAGGAAAGCTCATAAGACACAGTTAATTCAAACTATAAAAAGCAAACCGATTCAACTGACCTGTGCTTAAGTAGCAGCCACTGTACGAACCACAGTAAGACCAGCAGCATCCCAATGAGCTCACAGATGGAGAAAGCCCACTCTTTCCTGTCGAACAGGTCAAAGAACTTATCAGGCAGAGGGGGAGTGTGCTCTTTAGGAGGGACCCTCTCATGGACCACTGAGATGACCACAGTAGTGGTGACGAAGCACACCACTGCATAGATGAAGGACACTGCAGTTTTGGCCCACTCGGTGGGGAACGAGGACCGCACCTCTTTGGTGGGAATCGGGATCTGAACCATCTCTTTGTCATAGCTCCTAATTCCCAGAGTGCCGTTCCTGTGGGGTTTAGTAGTCCCGTTGGGAAGGCCCCCTACGTGTCCGTTTGCATGACCATTTTTATGAGTCTCGATATGATTCTCGATTAGCAGTGTCTGCACTCGCTCCAACAGCTGCTGGCCCCCGTCAGAGGAGACGCGGGAAAGATGAGAGTTCCTGAAATCCTCCTTGGAAAGCCGAAGCAGAGCGGGCCCATCGGACCCCTGCAGAGTGTCCACATACTCTGACATGCCCTCCTCAGTCAGCCAGCGTGACACCTCCTCTGCTGTCCATGAGCCCACCTTCTTCATCCTGGACAGAGGAGCTAGTGGAACACTGCAGAACACTCTATGGGGCAGGGCTATGTCCTCTCCGGCTTTGGCACATGGTGAGTGTGACAGAGGAGCCCGGCTGCCTCTTCAAGTGACCACAGGCAGGAAAGTGTGCAGAAGTCGTCTTCAGCTCATTGGTTTTCCCCTCAGAGTCCAGCCCTGTCAAAAGAACAAAGAAAAGCTGAGCAGGAGGGTTGGAGTGATGATGTGCACACACCCAGGGTTCAGGGAGAAGAGTCATATGAAGATTATGACTAGATCCTGTACACAACATTCTACAGCTTAAACACAAACCCACTCCATTCTACAAACATTCACGTACTGGCTTTCAACTCTATACATTTGAAATCCAGGCTTGAGCCCAAAGCCAACAGGCAGACTCCACATGTGCTGCGTTTGTTTGTAGGGGCGATGTCGGCGGTGGACACGGGGGGCTCGGCTTAGGTTCATGGGTGTGCGAGGTCCAGTCGGGAGTGAGCGTGTCTGATCTACTGCCTGGGTAAACTGAGGGAGAGGGGGACGCAGGACAAGGAGGAACTCATAAATCAGAGAGGAGGTCAGCAGCGATTGGCCCCACCCCTGTAACGAGGGCAATGAGCCAGCGGGCTAAATCCACAGGCAGGAGACGAGACGGATGGGAGCGATAAACAAGTGAACAGAGAGGGGCATTGGATACTCAAACTACACATTTAAATGGAAAAAAGTCACATTATGATTTGTTTCTGGTGCAGTATTATAGTATCAATGAAACAAGTACATAATTAGCTTACATTTTGTTAATAATAAACCTGATAGTAAGGACAGTTCTGTTGACTTCCACAGCCTGCCACTTTAAAGTACGTCACCGTAGACTTCATCACAGAGTACAGGGTAGTGGGCGTGTATCAGGGGTATGTGAAAATGGACATTTCCAGACCAATGCCTTCTGGAATGCAAAACATCAGCTTTGAATGACTTAATGATGAGGGAAACCATATTTAATCAAATGGTTAAAAACTCTTGAATGTTAATATTTTCATAATATTTGAATAATTGTCCAGAGTGTAATTATCCTTCATCAAGTACAGTACTTTATGTTTAACTACAACATACTTAGCCCATCACTTCTACAACTATTTCCTACTAGGGTTGTAAAAAGTATTGAAAATGAAATACTATTTAATACACCAAAACTAGATACTTTAGTAACAAGGTAGACTACTATTATTTTATCAGCTGCCAGTTGAGTTTGTTTTGTTTTTTAAAGTTATCATCCTTTCTTTAGTTTGAAATGTTATTATTGTGACACATTAGTCTGTAACATTGTTCCATACGTTTCAATAAAATTATTAAATTGCTATTAACTGCATTTAAATGATCATATTTGCAAACGTGTCAGAATCGGTCCATCTCTACTCAATATACTTAAGTAAACTGTTGTAGAAGTTTCCCGCACGATCTGAGTCAAACAGTGAAGCGCTCTGGCAGTGGAGCTGGTTGGCAGGACAACACAGAGTGCATCAGGAGCTCATCTGGCCTCCTCTACCCTGCTCCTCGCCCTGATCAGAGCACAGGGCTTAATCCTGTAGCCTCCACACAACTTTGGACAACACGTGGAGCAAGATTTAGCCCGCTGTGGCCCAGGGAGCACTTTGACCCGACAACCCTCCGCTCAAAGGCTGTGAAAACAAGTCGTGCGGCGCAGGATGTTGGCTGGGAAACAACACTCAGATGAAGGCAGCAAGAGACAATATTATCGTGTCCATGGTTTGAGACTGTTAATGGGGAAACAAAATGTACAGAAAGGCAGAACCAGATCTTTTTTTAATTCATATTTGTATGATAAGTATCACACTTTAACCAACTACAACAACAAATTAGCAAATACATCGACCAGTCTATGGAAAGTGAGCCTCGGACAGCTCAACAAACGCTCACGGTCGAAGTAGAGTGGAATAAAAATACTGTTCATTTGTATTTAAAATGATGGTAAGCTTTAGTGCTAGGACAAGGCAATATGGCAAATAAATTAATATAGTTAATATTGATTTCCTAACAAAATAGGGCATTTAATTTCCATGACCATAAACCAGACCAGTGCCATTTAAATTAACAAAAAATAGCCAGTTCTTCCCCAAACCACAAGCTTTTCCTGACAAAGCATTTGCTGTAAACCTAAAGCAAACGACAATAAAACCGTGACACCCTTGACGTCCTCGCGGCGGGGGTAGCACCTAGAGTACGTGCAGGTGGCGTTCCAACATACAGATGCCAATAGATGAACCGTGTTTAATGGAGATAAAGGCAAACGGGGGAAACATAAAAGGGTGCTGGGCGTCAATCTGTTAGTGGCGCACAATTGAGACAGAGCAGAGATTAGCCGCCACTGAGTCGGCTAGCTGCGTGGACCTTTGCACTCGCTCAATCAGCTTAACGTGAGGAAATAATCTCACACTAAAAAGGCTGCGAACAACTGTAGCCTTTCTGTACTCTGGACTTTGTTTACTTTCCGCTTAAAAAGGACCTTTACCCAATTTTGAACAGTGAGCATTCACGGGATAATCTCATGTGGTTCTCATCAATCCCTACCCACTTGTGTTCTTATTGTCACTCAGAATAAACCATCTGAGATAGTCTCGGGCAGGTGTTTTCTCGTGATTCTCACCCAACAATGTCCTTGATACATTAGTACTGTAGTTGCTTCTATACATGTTCTTATTCAAAGGGCATTTCTCTTAACTAGAATAAACTAAAGTCATGAACAGGTCCTTTAATGCTCTGGTTTGGAAACAGACTATAAATATCTACAGTTACAGCTGACATACAAGAAAAATAAGTGTTCTTTATCTTCTATGAACCAGGATGTGCACAGTTAGCATGCTAGTTGTTGTTAGCATGATTGTGGAGGCCAAGCTACTCTCTGGCCTCTGAAAGTTGTGAAAATAAATGGTGAATAATAGTCACTATGAATGTGTCAAGAAGAATAATAAATAGGTTTGGACCACCTCTATTATATGTTTAAGAAAAAAATGTATAGTGCCTTTAATTGTATATTTAAAAAAAAAAAAAAAAAAAAAAAAGTATTTGTGGGCATAAAGCATGAAAGTACTATATTTAGATTTTAAAATAAATGGTGACCCAAGGAGCCTGAATTTGGACTCAAACCCCATCAAAAGGACAATATGCATAACTTTTTCAGATTTATTCATTTTAAAATAGTTTTTTTTTTTTTACCTTTTGAGATACTCAAAATGCTTAATTTTGCAGTTTCATCTCCATTATCAGTGGACTTCACCCGGCCATGTGTCATGTGAATGATGCAACGTTGAATGTAAAACACCAGTTATGAAACACCTTTGACATCTTTATAGCCACAAAATGAAAGCATCACTGTATTTGAGTGGAGCGACCTCATGGCACAGGATGTTTTATTGTTCAAACTCTCAATGCATGTCAACTACCACGTAGACCACTGGCATTACAAATATAGGCTGCAAGTCTGTCAACTAAAATGGTAATAAATAGTACTTAGTGTAAACTGAAAGAAAAAAACCCATTAACATCAATAAAAATTATTCATTGGAACAAAGTGTCAATACTCAAATAAAATCATTGTACAAAATGTCACCTTTCCTGCAAAGTTGTATAATTTTATATATCAAAAAGAAAACATGGTCATATTAAACAATTATCAAGAATATTTTAATCAATTATATAATTACAAAAGGATGCTAGTCGACAAAAGGTACAATTGATTCCATAAACATCTTTTCCACCCAAGGAAAGACGCACTTTGAACAAACTTAAGTACTTAAACATTTTTTTTTAGAGCAATTATAATCGTAATTGAATTGTCGAGCTGGCCCCTGTCCAGGGTGCACCCCGCCTAAGGCCCAAAGTCACTGGGATAGGATCCAGTCACCCGCGCCCCAGAACGGGAACAAACAGTTTGATTTATTGCACAGCCATATGTGGCATAAAAACTAAATAATGAGATTGTGGTCTAGAAATCAGTATTAGGTTTTTTTTAGAATTAGAATAGAGTTTGATATTTCAGTCATTACACTAATCAAAGTTATTAGACGCATTCGGGATACACACCCGCACAGATCTGAGCGATGTCGATCTGAACGTGTCAGGTTTGAGTTTAGTCGACGTGCTCTGATGTCACTTGTGAAATCCAAATGGGATCAACCTATCAACTCTATTGCATTATAAGAAGAAGTAAAAGTTTATTTACTTACTAGGCAATGGTTTGATCATTTTTCACTAGGCTTAAGTCTGAAACAACCCTCTTTTCATTATATTTTAGTTATTATCTTCCTTTTTTTGAGGCTCATGATTATCTTCATTAAGTGGCCATTTGACTATTTTGTAGAGTTCGATGTCATTGATGAGAGCAACTTTCTGTTGGCGTGGAGGACCATTTATTCTTAATAAACCAACATACAGTTTATAGAAGTGACAATGAAGCAACCAGTTTGCACCAGAGAAGGAGTAGATGGTCAGTAGATGAAATGTAGCACCAGAAAACTCACTCGAGTGAATGAGACGGCGTCTTATCTTCACTTACATAAGACACTCATATTTTTCACCTCAGGTAGTTTCACTGTGCTGCGAATGAGACGCCCTCAGCCTTTGGCCTCTTTGTTCCAGATACTCGCGCTCTGGTGATTTTGGATTTCACACGATCTTTAAAAAAAAAAGGGATAAAAAAATTATTGTGTTGAGCACTTGTTCATGATGGATTTAGTGGGCATCAAATCAACATTTGCCAAGTGGCGTGCCATGTTAAAAGTGCACTTTGTGTGTTTTCTGGTGGAGGCTCTTCTAGCCATTTCCATTGAGTTTGTCATGTTTTACTTTGCCTGAAATGTTCCAGAGTAATGGATTAAAGTCATCTATCTCCATGAGGGCAAGCAGGTGATGTCACGAGGCCAAAGTGCAGGTCAGATCTATGGAAAGACTGCTAGTTTAAGATTTAATTAGTCGTTAGCCATAAAAACTCATGCGACTGAACAAAAGCACACAAGATAAGTTTAATGCCATACTGTCAAACATTAAATCACATTGAAATTGACAAAGAAACAAGAACTACACATAGATTTGGAACACAGTGGATTTTTTCAAGACATTTCTAGCTTTCTGTCTCTCCACTAGGTTCACTGGCAGGTGATTTGCCTCTCCAGTTGTCTTCAAACAAACTCATTTGCTTGCCTCTGTTATAATGACGTGTTGTTGAATGGTATTGAAAGCAATTGGAGACTATAGTTTGACTACAAAACACACACTTTTACAGAGGAAACAAAGAAATCATAATATTAAGTTACCATGGGAACCTAAAACCATCAGAGTAGTAAAATGTTATTGACTATGGCAACAGCATGAAATACCATGAAATATAGATCTCACAAGAACTAAAGTTACAAAACAACTTGACCTTATCATTAGCCAAACACTAACACATTTCTTGGAAACTCGAATTGAGAGAGGAAGTGGTGAAATAATCACTTACTGCATGATCCGGTTTCAAGAAATTACTTACTATACTAATATTGCCATTCATCTATTAAGATTAGTGAAAAGGTTTTTTTTTATTAACAATGCTTTGAATTCCACTAATTACCCCCTGAGAAAGATTTGCAAGAAAAATATTTGCAAGATCCAAATTCCTTTAAAACAAAAAAGTGTTGGATTCACACAGAAGAGCAGTGGTGACACTTGGGTTGTGTCTACTGGAAACAGTGCCACATAGAGACTATATTTTTCTCCTGACATAGTAAATGTTTCCCTTCTCAGAGTTCGGTTTCCTGGGAGAGTGGAGGTTAGACACAGTTACCCTGCAGGACGAAAACACAGGGGACAAAATGTCAAACAGACGTAAACAGGCCGCCCTTGAAGCCCATCTTCAGATTATTCCTGTTCCTCCCACAACATTCCACAAACAGGAATGACTTCAGCAGAAAACCTTGGAGGCAGCTCTGGATACAAGGCAATATTCATGTCACAAATGGTGGGCACTTTTGCTCTGTGTATGCAACTTGTGTTAACGGGAGGTTTGACATCCTGGATTTAAACAGGTATTTCTTTGTCTAAAAGTATGCACTATAGCTCAAGAGCTTTTCCACTATCAATCATTCTTCAACATGCTTACATTGTGGAGCATTTGATCCACCTATTTGGAGCCACCACCCGTTGACTGTTCTTTTCCTGTCTCACTGCATACGTTTCCTGCCTTCTATCAGAACCAGCCTCTGCTTCACAGCTGATATGGAACGGGCTTTGCACTTGAATCAAACACGCACAGTTTGAGGTTGGCTGAGACTACTCCATTACAATACAATATCCTGTATGTCATTTTTAAAACAACAAAGTTAATGAACAATCTTTCAGTTTGTCATATATTTACGTAGGGCTGAACTCAACTAAAGAAATTCTTGGTCATCTAAAGACCTATCAACCGATTAGTCGACTAAAAGAGGGTGTGGCAAAAGCGATCAAAACTTAAGTATCTCCATCTTCGCTCAAAAGACTAAAACTACACAGAAGTTCATGGGAAAAAAACAACTACTTATACAGAAACATACGAGGAAACACTGCATTAATATGTTATATGTATACAATTTAGATTAAACTTATGATTCACTCCGAAATCTTCAGCTAATTCACTCCATATTTATCATCATTTATGCTGTGATCCCATTTTTAATATCAATAAAATAATTGACTAAACAACTAGGTTTACAGCCCTACATTTAAGCCGTCTTGCTAAACTACAGGAGAGAAATGAGAAACTACCTCCATGGGAACAATGTAGGGCCAATGGGACTCATGAACCAAATATTTTTCATCTGATACGCAAGGCCGATTACTGATAGCCCAGTCAAGCACCGGGACAGAGGGGCTCGCTTTGGAAGCAGCTCTGAAATTGGCAGAACAAAAAAGCAATTATTCTCAAGATGATCCCAAGATGAGTTTTATTTGTGGATATCTAAGTCACGTTGCATCAAAGTGGGACATCTATGTGCAACAATTGAACGGGCGTGTTTTTAAATGGGACGTACAGGTATCTGACCCAGTAATGTAATATGTGTAATATGGACAAAGTACAATATGCACCACACAATGACACCGGCTTTCCTCTCAAGAATGGCTGCTTTGTTTGACTTTTTTCTGCACTTTCTCCTCCTCGGGGCGGTGTCCATGTTGTATGTGAAAATACTCCCTCTCAGAGTTCATTCCAATAATAAACGACACACTACCTGTATCCGCTTACATTCATCGCTTCAGTCGCCTAATGACAATGCAGTCCAATATTTGCACAACTGATCCTGCCCAGTGCAGTCAAAAATTAACTATCCGCAGCTGTTGGATCACAGCACACCATGAAACAGAAACACACTTAACGTAAGGCTTTGGCGAATTATGCCGTGGACAATCATTCAGCGGCTTCAGAGAAATGCCAAATGGACTGCTTCATTATTCAAATGTCAACGACTTTACTACTTCAGTCTGTTTAAGGAGTCGTGTAGAACCAAAGTAGGGATTAAAGTTGTATTTGAAAAAGGCGATTGGTTTCAAGAGTACCTAAACTTAACTGTCAGATAAACAGACAGGAATTTAAATTGTTTAAGTGGTCACTTCCACAAATCCAATTAAGAAATATATCTCAGTAACCAGAAATAAATATCAACAGCATTAAAAAATATGCATTTCCTGTTATTTTCCAGTCTTTAATCAGCTCGCCGTTTGTCAGAGCATTTCCTGGAGCAAAAGACGTTTACAATAAGTGCACAATTTTCTAGCAATTTCCACTCATCCATTTACAAATAATAACAACCATTTAAATGTAGAGCGTTGTTTTCTGGCTCGAGGCGACGCTTTAACAACACAGTAATACATAAGCCTTTTTCATTCCAATATTTAGCTCCACTTAAATCAAGCAGTCAAGAACATTAATTTCATTATCTTATTGTATTATGAGCCGTTTGTACTCCGCCACCTTACATTACCCTGTCCCGCATTTATACTTATTTGACGGTAGAAATATTCCATAAAGCAATGACACAAGTACTGACCGACTCACTCACCTTGATTATGCGTCTCCATGAGTGCAAAGACGACTAGTCCTACACTTGTCCTGGCACGTTACTCCCTTAAGACGACATGCGGAGGATATAGAAGGTACTGTCAGGAGGAACAAACAGTCATGTGACCAAATGCCTGGTATGCTTGCTGACAGTGACACTAAAAGTTCCTGGAGGGATTCACGTCAGAGATTACAGGGATGTCACAGAAGCATCCGGAACAAATCCCATTTTCAATAGCGTCTACAACAAAACCATTGTACAGGTTTCATTTGGGCACAGAAATTCCTCCGAGGACACATGTAGTTCAGCGTGGCTCCAGAATGTCACGTAGCCACTTAAAAAATAAGAAATGACAATGAAAAGGCGGGGCTTAACAGTTTTGAACAGGAAGTGATTGCGTTTCTATTACTATATTTCAGTTTATAATGCATTATTTAAATTCATGATTATCTACTTATGTTAAAGTGCAGTACTAAGAACCTGACATTTTGTACATCTTAAGACCAGGAAATGAAATGAAAACAAAACTGCCCAGACAAAAGGCAAATTAACAGTTGCATTTTCTTCGATAACAGTGGGCACATCGAGAAGAAGCGAACTACTGATTGTAGCCGTTGTGCTATCAGCTAATGAGAGCCCACCTGTGGCTTTATGAGTCACTGATTAGGACGTCCAGGCCCCTGCTGCTCGGCGCTGTGGCAGCTCCTGCAAACTGCTCAGAAGTCTGCTCGGAAATAGGCCGTGGTGGGACTCTTCACCTGGGAGTAATTAGCCCACACCATAGCACCCAGCCAGCTCCTCATGCATCTGTGTCAACAAGGCCCCAACGTCAACACTGCCCGTGCGTATTTATGGTACATTGGACTACGCTAGCAAAACTGCAAGTTATATATATATACACACATCATAATGGCATCTGGCCTTGAATATAAGGCCCACTGCAAACGACAAAAGAACCTGCTTAGGTCTCAACAAAGCGTTTTGCATCGCTGCACTTTTCAAGGAACGCTGTAAAAATGCAAAGAAGATTTAAATATGAGTATGGCTTGGGCTATAACCAGTTTGATTATGAAACTGAAATGTTCAAAAAGGGGAACGAAACCCTGGCGACCTAAACAATAGAAGAATAGAAGGTGCATCAATTTGCATTCTTCAGCTTATGTTACCTGAACTGCTTTATAATGTACAACTACTTCTGCAACAGGCCAGTACTCATTTTTTTATTGAACCCTTTGTTTAGTTTACATTGACCTACAGGAAAGATGCTTACGAAGTTGCTTATTTCCACCTTAAAATGTTACTGCCATCTCATTTAACAAGAAAAATAGTTTGAGTCGGGCTGTGCGCAATCGATTGAAATTTAAACATCAATGATGCACTTGGGTCTTTTAAATCAAGAGGTCCATCGCTAATCTTCTGTCAGTAAATACATCAGGATTGAAGAAGAGTTCATACTTTGGAAGAATACATTTGTTTGAAATAATGATTTGTTAATCTTTCGACAAGCAGGCCCGTGTCCAGGGTGTACCCCACCTAAGGCCCAAAGTCATTGAGATAGGCTCCAGTCAACATGTGGTAGAAAATGAATGAATGTCAATTATTAAAAGTCTTGTTAAGGAAATGAATAATGAAATCCATGCATTATTATAATTTTTTATCATCATCAGTTTTTAATAAGACAACGCACTAACTATAAACACAACTAAAATAATAAATCACGATTGAAAACAGATTGAAACAGATGATTTTTGCACAGTGACCTATCATATCAATTGAGGGATTGGGAATTTTTTTTTTTAACTTAAGTCTGGTAGCTAAATTTAAATTACCATAGTAAAAGTAGGCTATATTAATGTGCTACTAGCCTAGATTTCCCTAAAAACATTTGTAGGCCACGAGAAACTGGGACATCGTCATGTGAATGGTGGAAGAGCTTCACGTGTTCCCAATTAGTGCAAAGACAGGAATGCTTAGAAATTGTTCCAAGATGGCTGTGGCCTAGAGGGGAAATATCTGATCGCAAAAATATCAGTGACCTCTCCTTCATACGTGGTATTAATCCCCTTTACATTTTTAAACAGCAGTTGTGTGTGTGCTCTGTCAACTGGTAGATTAATGACAATGCGAATACAGTTTGGGTGAAGGTAATATTTGCCCTCAGGGAACAGACTGTGACGTGGGAACTATGAACAAACACACGGATGATTGATCTGGAAATGTGTAAAAGAGTAGCAGAGCAGGTAAATGAGTTTGAACCCATTTAAACAGCCATACAATGATAACACGCTCTTCTATTGCCATGCCACCTACATAAACTGTGCATTTTGTGGTAGCGGGTCCACCACGTGCTCGTCTCCATAGATATTATAGCTTTGCCAGTAATGTTCCACTGTATGGCATTAAACATATCCATCTTAAATGTATTTCATTATTATGGGCGTTTGATTTTTTTCGCTCAGAAATACATTGAAAACTGCTTTCTTGACTGTGAGCGGGGTCACCTCTCCACAGATCTGACCTATAACTTTGAGATGGATTTATTTTGGAAGATTCTACGCGAAGCAATAATATCTCCACAGCAACAAGTAGGTGTGCCTCATGTAGGGCACTTAATAACCCACAGAAAATATACACATTTATTTCAGGGTATAGTGCACACAGTCATGTTCTTAGTATCAGACTAAAATCATCTAGATTTACTACAGTTGGGGTGATAATAAATCATAACTTTGATGTATGGCTTCCAGAAACTCAATACTGCCATTTTACGTAATTTGCTTAAGTCGAGAGCGCATTGATTTGTGCTGCCGTATTGCTCCAATCAATGTTATAATCCCGTCACTAGAGTAACAAGTCACTGTAGTCTTTGTGACAGTCCCAGGAAGGGCATCTGTCATAACACCAAATCAATATGCTGAAGAAACACAGGAGGACGCACATTTATAAAAAAAAAAAGCATGGCATTCAGCAGCAGCACAACCAGCTCATACTCAGAAGACCCACAAAACAGGCAAAGATTTGTTCACGAGTTCATTCGAGGCAGATTGTCGTTGGTGACAGTTGTTCCAAACCAACGCTAAAATGGTGGCCACAGAAAAGTCATTGTTTCCTCCAAATTGCAAAAATGCCACTTTGCACTTTTTGCTTCGTTCGGAAGTCGTCGGACGTGCTTTTGCTCAGGCGACCCACTGTGGAGCTGTTGACAACAAACAACCCCATTGACTCCATAGAACATTTGCCCCTTGAACGCCCTCAACATTCACACCGTTTTGTCTGTGGCAAGTGCGTTTCCTCAGAACAATCCAGCTCTCTTTTCCCTCGCCGCTCTTCTTACACTTGAAAGTTATTATAATAAATAAATGTTATCACACAGGTCCATCGTTACAGCCAGAACTTTTTTTTTTTTTTTTTATTCGATGTTCACAAGTTAATTCCCTTGTAGATAAAGTTTGTCCAAGTCGACAAGTCAAAGAACTTATCAACCGCTCAAGTAACTTTGAAAAGCTGCTGTGGGACAAGCTCCTGCCTTGGATCTGCTGGGGGAAATGTGATAACAGGGTCTATAAATGAGAATCCAGAAATACTTTTCATCCGCAAGGTGAAATACATTACAAAAAAACTAAATATCACAGTAAGAATAAAGTACTAAATAAATATCGTCTTTTATCAGCTGAAGTTGTCCTATTGCCGCAAATAAAGAGGCCGTGAAAGCTACAGTCTCATGTCAACAACGGGTAGATAAAGCTGTAAGAACTCGAAACAAGGTGTGAAGAAACAGTTCAAAACTCACCTCAACTGGCTGAGATCGGCCTGCACAAAATATCACAATCGAATCGCATTTTGACTCAATTAATACCAAATTATAGACAATAAAGTCCACCACAAACAACAACAACACTATGTCCTGTCCATTTAGCCTGAAATGTGTAAACACTGGAGGATAACTTTACAAACCATTATGAAATGCATTGGATTAGTCTTTTCCCAACATTTAAAACCCAAATTTGCAAATCTAAAATCGCAATAATTGACAGAAAAAAATCAATCAGCAAAATAAATCTCCACAGTGTGAATACGCGCTAACAGTGAATAGCACAAGTGTTAGTAAGTGCCAATCTTTGTGTTAGTCACGTCCTAATAAAGAGTCAGGTCCAAACAGCGGTTGCCTGGGACAGATTATAGAACATAAATCCGCGCTGGTTTACATTAGGGGCCTCTGTTTAAAGAGCTTACAGCCCGGTCACCTAAAAATAGATAAGCAAGCTGGCGTCTTCTTCGGCGCGTTTCTGGGGGGCTAGCAAACAAGCTAGCTCAAATAAACAGCTTTATGCCCGCTAAACTGTAATAGCTGTATGGGAATGACAGAACAGACACGCTGAACACATCTAAATCACACGTATTGACGATGGAATGGTGCAAATGTAATAGAATACAGCGGTGGGAAGGTCGAGGGACGTGATTGATAACAGTGTTTCGATGGAGACAAGAAGAGCAAATGTTGTGAAGGCTAAAGTAATTAGCAGCAGCAGCAGCAGCAGGAGGAGTGGTGTTTAGCCCGTTTTGTGTGGCCCCACTAAGAGGCCTCGTTTGTCGACAAGCTCCGCAAACCGCAGGCGAGAGCCAGTAACGGTGTTTATGTCGGGGAGTTTAGCGTAGCATTTCACGCCGATGACACTTGGAGCATTACGCACAGTTCTCTCTCCTCGGGCGCTCCGAAAACACCGCGGCGGCCGTGGAAGGAAACAAGCGTACCTTGGAGGCGGCGAGTCCGAATGTCGGCGTGAGCTGGTCCCGGGTTGTGCGTGTGGTTGTGGTGACGGGGAAGATCTGAGCGTAATCTGCCCGGTGTGTTCATGAGTAAAGCGGATGGATGAGCGGGCGCGAGCCGGGCGGGCGGGGCGGGGCGGGGAGTCCCCTTGACCGCGTCACCGAGCGCGTGTTCATGGTCCCGCTGAGGGCGTCGTTCTTTTTAGCTCCCGCGCAGAAAAACGGCGATACAATTTAGATATGTTCAAGAATGATTCTTGTTCCGTTCAAACAGAAACGTGTTGTTTTAGTTTACTTTGAATGTGCATGTATTAGATCACTACAGTCTGACGTCATGTATGTTTAAGGCTGTGTTTATTGTGTGTTGTACGTACTGCAGTTTGTGTCATGGTATTTCACACACGCTTTGGTATGACTTTTGTAAACATCGCATGAAATAATGAAATTACTCTATAACTATTTTGTAAAACTGTAATTTAAACATGATATCTAGATTTGTAATAATATAAAGATTTGTTTTGGTTTTAAGTGTCAGAACTCAGAATTTAGAAGTGTCCTTGAACGTATCCAGCGTTGGCTCAGTCAGAGCTGACCCTCTGTTGGCCAAGACCAAGTATGACCAATTTATTCCTTGGAGTTAGTCACATATTCTTTCAAAGCAACACGATGTGCCCATGAGTGTGGAAATACTACAATGAATGTGAATGTGAATGTTTTCACTAAAAATAGTCGGTTATGCGATTATAAGGAAGGTTAAAGCTTACTAAATAGTAGGTTTACCCTTTAATCACACAAAAAAATAAAAGGAATGGTCAATTATACACAGCCAGCCTACATTTTATTCAGGTGCAATTATAAAGGCATTCAAAAGAGATAATTATCAAAAGACATATTTATTTATTTGCTATGCCAATTGTTCTAATTTTGATCACTCGAAATCCTGTGGACAGGCACATTCATGTCCTCACATTTTCAAGTTCTCCTTTATTTGTAACCAGGCACACTATTTCTTATGGTTAAAAACAAATTCTACACTGAGGCTTTTATTCTTCCCCCCCCCCCCTGTGTCAATGAGACTGATGACGGGGATGGTGATGTCATCTGAAACCAAGCATTTCAGTTTTATTTTTGCTCTCTTTTGCCCAACTGTTTCAAAGCTTTGTGAGTATGGACTCACACAAAGACTGCTCCTGGTACATTTTTGCTGGGAGAAAATCTGAACGTTATCATAGGCCTACTAAATAAACAAAGATATGGTCCATTTACTGGGGCATGGTAATACACGTGGCATTTGTTACCATTGAGAAACCACCAGAGAAGAATGTAAATATGGAGTAAGATAAACTGAAGAAAGGCTACTCAATTCCAATCTGGTTGATCATATGTTTGCAAGAACGTTTCCTCTGGGGTGACTTTAAGGTCAAATTAAGTCATGCTAGACAAAAATCATATTATAAAGTTTAAGTGTTAAGTCGTCTATGCTGCCATTGTGCAATTTTATTTTGTTTTTGTCTTGTTTTTTCACAAAAAAAAAAAGTATTTAGTCATGCCTGAAACTAGCCTGACGTTTGTTTGCATTGCAAGTCATGTCCTCTTCTGGACTTTGATCTCCTAGAGATTTCGACCTGGTCTAAACCGCGATCACACAAACAATGCTAACTTCCACCATTCTAATTGCTGTAAATCTGTGTTCCATCCATGTTCTTTTTGGATATGCCCTCACTGAAGATGGTGAAATACCTACAATTGCCAGATATTTTGGTCCTAAGGGAAGGTATGAAGAAGTCAATCCATATTTAATGGGTGATATACTTGCTGTAAACAAATCTACGCTTCAACCTCCAAGTTCTCAATGTCGAGAACTGTATATGACTGCGATCATAAGACATGGGACAAGATATCCAACCACTAAGAACATCAAAGAGATGCATCACCTTTACAACTTTACGGTCAGCAACGCCTCGAGTGAGAAGAGCCGGCTGCTAGAACAGTGGAATATGTGGTACACGGAGGACATGGACGGGAGACTGGTGGAGAAAGGAGTGGATGAACTGAAGCATTTGGCGGTGAGGCTGTCCAAACTGTTCCCCTCGCTCATATCCGAGGAGAATCTGAGAGCAGGAGGCATCCGGTTTATCACCAGCTCCAAGCACAGGTGTGTCAACAGCACCCTGGCCTTCAAGAGAGGACTGACAGAGCTGTGGGACATCAGAGGTAACTACTGGTATTAACACGATATGACAAGTGAAAATGCAATTTTATGTGGGTCCTTAGGTTAAAGCCTCATTGTGTAACTTTATAGCCAAAAACAGACCAAAATAAAGGCATGTTTGTTTGTTTTTTGCATTAAAATGTTGGTTTAATCCCTTTCGTCTGAGGCATGGCATGTTCAGCTCAGAGTAGTATAAAGTCTAGTTTCTCTGACCAGCTTCATCAGATGGAAAATGACTTTTGGATGGAAGTCGAAACGTCTTGATTTGAAAACATTGTCCAGATGATGACCGTTGAAACATTTCTATGACGTACTAAATGTATAAAAACATGTGTCCTTACTGTGAGTGGGTTTGCATCTCCACACAATTTACTCTTCTATGAGCTGGAGGAGTCCAAAGTGGTTATATATTCCGTGGAATCGCGTTGGGGACTTTCCGCCTTCAAGTTCCACTGGTGTCACTTTAACATGATTCATCTGTAAACATGGACTTCATGTTTATTAGCTAAGCAGTACAGTAAATAGTCATCAGGATATTAGACACCAAGTGAACATTTTCCTTCAATAGAGCATTAAGCCTTTCATTGTCCCGTTCTTAACCTATAGACTTTCGCACAAAGATTACCGCTCTAGAGGGGTTTAGTCGTAATACTCCGGTTTCCTCTTGTGAATGGGTCAAAAGAACAGCACAGCCTAATTTTTCACTGTTGAGAATAAACTTTACATTAAACAAAGGTGTCAGAATACACAGTCAATCAAATGATCAAATTCAAGCAGTTTTGTTAATTTTTTAGCATTAATATTATTTGTGCTTTTCTCCTCCCAGACATGGACTTTGAGCATGAAGTAAACGATGCCCTCATGAGGTTTTTCCACCACTGTGCCAGATTTGTGCAAGAAGTGGAGAAGAACCTGGCAGCTGTGGTGGAGCTGGAGAGATTCAAGACCGGAGCAGAGATGAGCAGGGTTCTGGAGAAGATAAACGACAAACTCAATGTTACACACAGCAACGTAACTTATGGTAATAATACTACAGTTCAATATGCATGTCTTGAGTGTCTGTATTACTCTTTCACATGTCATTTATTATTGAAGAAACCACTCAATGGAGCTATTTAAGCTTTGGACTATAGCTTGATAATGAAAGTTTGATTAGTTAGTTGCAAGCTGAAGAAGTACTATAATATTTGTTTGCTTTTTCCATATATTTTTTTAATAATCAATGATAACTCACTCAAAGCTCTTAATTGTTTGTCTGTGCCTTGCAGATATGGCTGAAGCTGCCTTTTTCTTATGCGCTTATGAGTTTTCCATCAAGAGCCTGAACTCTCCCTGGTGTCAGCTCTTTGACGAGGAGGATGCCAAAGTAAAACAAGCTCTATTGTCAAATTATATTAAGTTATGGGGCCAGTGACTGAGTAGTAACTTCATTGTATGTGCATAAACAGGTGATGGAGTATGTGAGTGATTTGAGAGAATACTGGAAAAGAGGCTACGGTCATGACATCAACTTTAAATCAAGCTGCATCTTGTTCCATGATGTGTTTGAGCGACTGGAAAAAGCTGCAACTCAAACACTGCAAGTTACAATGTTTCCTGCATCTCATGATTTATAAAAGTAAAACAGTGAAATCTTGTGGATGGACTGGAAATAGCATTGCAATAATAAAAGTCGTTGTAGTTGCAGTAGTGTAATACTAGAATACTACTAGTAGCTGCTTTTAAGGTGCCAGAAGCTATTAAAATGTGAATGCAAAACAATGGTAAGGGTAATAAAACAGTTACATGTGTTTTTTATTCGCAGTGGTAAATCTACAGTGCGTTTTTACCTTTTTAAACAGTCTAATTTACAACCCAATTACTGCTATAAAATGTACAGTCGGAAAATTTGTGTTCATTTCTCCAGTGTTGTTCTTCATGTTATTGTTACAAATACAGGCTATTCATCATTTATTTTTTCCAACAGGTCTGGTCGGCATGTGACTAATACTGTGACTGTACAAATTGGTCATGCAGACACTCTCCTTCCTCTCCTCACTCTCCTGGGCTTCTTCAGGGACAGTGAACCTCTGCGATCAGAAAACTACGCCTCTCAAACCAACCGCACTTTCAGCACCAGCCTCATGTTACCGTACGCCGCAAACCTGGTCCTGGTGCTGTACGACTGCGGCGGAGGGGAGCTCAGACTGCAGCCGCTGCTCAACGAAAAGGCCGTGGACTTTCCCGGTTTGAGCTCGATGCCTCTGTATGCAGATGTGAGGGAGAGGTACAAAGAACTGCTGCAGGGATGTGACTTTGAGAGAGAGTGCCAACCTTTAAGAAACTAAAAAGAAAAAAATACAACAAAATATTATTTTACATAACCCAAGAGAGAGGCATGCTCAGTAGTAAAGTTATTGTATGCTCCAGAATATATTTGTGGATGTTTGTAGGCCTGTAGGCTTATCAGTGTTGGATTTAATACAGTACAAATACATGTAGCTTAGATTTAAAAGGTCCTGGCCCATAAGGTGTGATAGTGTCTTTATGATCCAGTAGGGGGCAGTTGTGTTCTATCT
The DNA here is from genome assembly GCF_026437365.1 of Eucyclogobius newberryi. Taxonomy (NCBI): domain Eukaryota; kingdom Metazoa; phylum Chordata; class Actinopteri; order Gobiiformes; family Gobiidae; genus Eucyclogobius; species Eucyclogobius newberryi. Next base: position 23,530,603 of record NW_027316500.1, on the reverse strand, counting down.
CTGGATCTGCTCTGTTGTTTAAGCCCATGGATGCATTATATTACTATATTACTATATTAACAGCCTGGTTTAATCATTTGTAGCAAAGTCCATGTGAAGGGCAATTTTAACAGAGGTGGATGTGTTATACCTATAGGCAACAAGCAAGTGTAAAGACACATAAACAGCTCAATGTTCTCACTTCCAAAGGAAATAAATTACAACTACTTTGCTTTATTTCTTTTGTATTGTATTTCCCCTCCATGTTGAGTTATTTGCGTTGCATATTCAACTGAAAACTATTTTAAAAAAGAAGAAGAAAAGAAGAATAAAAACAGCTGCCAGTGCGCTGAAAAGACTCACTCACAACTGGCAACCTGAAAGTAAGACGACGAGTGGCATGTTTGTTTGACCACCACCTCCGTATTTATAGTGGGATTTCCCTCTATAAAACATATATATTTCAAATTTTTACCAAAAAACAAAACCATTCCTTTGTTTTCGTCTGTTATGATTGATTCCGTTTGTCCTGACGTCACTTCGCGCTGACACGCGGCTGATCTGGGGTCGTCAGTCACTTTCATGTGAAGAGGAAAAAGTACACGCAGTTCATCTTGATGCCACAATGTCCACCGACAGGAAGTTTGTCTTTTTAACAACTTTACTTCTCTTATACTCGTGCTGTTCTCGCGTGAATTCCTCGGATGTCTCCAGTATCCCCAAAATCGCCAAATACTTCGGCACCAAAGGGAGGTATGAGGAAGTGAACCCGCACCTCATTGCGGACATTCTGGCTGTAAACAAGTCCGTTATCCGTCCTCCATCTCCCCAGTGTCGCGCGATCCGTCTAACTGCCATAATCAGACATGGGACCAGATACCCCACCACGAAAAACGTGATAAAGATGCTGAGGTTTTACGAGATTGTCCAAAAAGCCAGTCCCACCGCGGAGGACAAGGGCTGGCTGCGTGAGATCCGGGAGGAGTGGACCATGTGGTACACGGAGGACATGGACGGGCGCCTGGTGCAGAAGGGGATCGAGGACCACAGGCATTTGGCAGTGAGGCTGTCCAAACTGTTCCCCTCGCTCATATCCGCGGAGAATCTGAGAAGAGGGCACATCCGGTTTATCACCAGCTCCAAGCACAGGTGTGTCAACAGCACCCTGGCTTTCAAGAGGGGACTGGCAGAGCTGTGGGGCATCCGAGGTATGTGCAAAGTGTCAAAGAACGCAATAACACACCGGTGATTGGTTATACGTGCTGTGTTAACCGGTAAAAAGCGCTGTTCTGTTTAGACATTCATTGTCTGATCTTTGCGCTTGTTGGGTCCCTGGGTGTTGATCCATGTCCTCCGCTCTCCAGGTAGTTATTGTTGTGCGCTTTGATAATGTTTGATAATGTAGTTTTACTCCTGTTACTGTTTAGTCAGAGGGGGAGAGCTTTAGGACGTATGGGTGTGTGTAGCATGCTACTGGGGGTCTTAAAGGTCCCATAACATGCAAAATCGACTTTTCAGAGTTTCTAACCTTCTTACATTGCTATTTGTACTTAATATATGTACCCAGAGTGTTTTTTTGATTGATTCCCGCAGTGTTTAGCTATATTACAGACTATCTCCTTTCCTCGAATCTCCAAACTGACGGGCGAGTGCAAGACCGCGTCATAACCCCAGGCACGCGTCACCATCTCGGAGCTCGGAGTAGAGCTGCTGCTCCTCCACGTCGAGAGGAGCCAGCTGAGGTGGCTCAGGCATCTGTTCCGGATGCCTCCTGGGCGCCTCCCTTGGGAGGTGTTTCAGGCATGTCCCACCGGGAAGAGGCCCAGGGGAAGACCCAGGACACGCTGGAGAGACTATGTCTCTCGGCTGGCCTGGGAACGCCTCGGAATCCCCCCGGAGGAGTTAGAGGAAGTGTCTGGAGAGAAGGAAGTCTGGGAATCCCTGGTTAGACTGCTGCCCCCGCGACCCGGCCCCGGATAAAGCGGAAGAAAATGGATGGATGGAAGTTGCAGTCTGTGAAGGAATTTTGAAAAATCAAACTTTACAGGAAGTCGTGCCCTCTACCTATGTCATCAAAAAGCGACGTGCCATTGAAAACACTTTGCATGGAACTGACACCATTTTTTCAGTTTAAATATTCATTCAACAAAATAAATTAATAACTATTGTGTAATTGATACGGGTTTTGGCCCTTCTTGTTGCTGCTAGGTAACAGTTATGGAAATACTTTACAAACTGGGGACAACTTGGCAAAATGTTTAGTACAACCTGAAATGTGCAGCCTCATATGCACTTTAAGTTTAGCTGTAAAATAAATTCTGGTCAAATAAAGGGGAATTGGAGTTTTGTATTATCCAAGTCTATGGCTGAAACAAAGTTATTTGATTAATCGCTCATTGATTTTTGAGATAATCTTAGTAATAATTTACTAATTTAGTAATCTAACACTAGTTATCTTGACTATAAACAGACTTCAAAGCATGCACATGCAGTCAAAATCTGTTTTATGGCTCAGAAAAGGCTAGAATGACACCAAAATGTGTGCATCTCGTGTTGTTGATTAAAAATCCACTTGTTCTGTAAGTTTACTAAATCAACATGTTGACCCAGAAAGTCGAAGGAGAGGAAGTAGTTTTGGTTAACAATCAATTCAGCGATCTTGCATCTAAATAACTAGTTATCTGAGTCACCTTTTATAAATGGGAAATTGCTTAAATGAGTTTTTGCACTCACTCACACTCTCGCTCACTCGCTCACACACTCGCTCACTCGCTCACTCACTCGCTCGCTCACTCACACACTCGCTCACTCGCTCACACACTCGCTCACTCACTCGCTCACTCGCTCACTCGCTCACTCTCTCTCACACTCGCTCGCTCACTCACTTACTCGTTTTTTGTTCTGTTTTTACAGGTCACAATTTCTCAAAGCTTTCGACCACTTTCCCAGTTGTATCTTGGGTGCTGTTACTTTTGGCATATGTACCTTTTTTTTGTTTAGTCAGAATTTGTTGTTAAAGTCTTATTTTTAACTTTTCTTGGAGCAACAGAATTTTTCAGTTGATCGAAGTATTCCAATGTTGTGCTTTCTCCACTTTCAGAGGTTGCAGTTTGTGTCTGATTTTGGTCGTTCAAAGTTTTATCAGTAGTACAGTAGGCCTTCTTGGTTGTTTGATTCTTTGTATTACTTTTGGGACTTGTCGTTTCAGTTTCTGCAGGATTTGTTGTTAGTGTTTCTATTATAAGGGCAGAATGTTTCCGTTACTCTTCAAATGCTGTTGTTCTTTTTCAAATGTTGCACTGTTTCAAAGTGTTCTGAGGTGGCAGGGTTGACAAAGTTTTAAATGATAATAAAGTTTCAGATATTTCAAAGTTTGGAAAAAGATTGTCAAAGTTTCAAAGCTTAAAACTCTTTCCTAGACTTACACTAACAATTGTTATCTTTCAAAGGTTGCACTATTTCCTCATCATTATATTTTTTTTACAAGGTTTCAACGGAGTGTGTTGTATTACAAAGCTGATATACCGATCTACCTTGTGACTGTGATCACAGTTTGTGTGTCGTCTCAGTAAAAAAGCAGCAACTTGGCTCAGCTCCGCCCCTTTTCCCCTCTGTGCAAGTATCCGTGGCAATGCGTGAATGAGTCAACTTTAGAGCAGTCGAAGCTGGTCTAACCTGTGCTTGTTGCCTGGAAACATCATAGATTCTCTAGTTTTAACAGTGTAAACTATCAAAAGGAGTTGTGTCGATATGTCGCTTCAGTCTGGGACAGTCCCAATGGCCTTGACAACATTAAGCATCTCTTAAATAAGTGTGTGGTCTTGATGCAACAGTAAAGACAAATTATTGGCCCACCTCAAACCAGCCCCTTCTTGGAAAAGTCCTTGAAAAAGGACGCACTTCCTCTACAGAATGTCTCTGTTGATGTTTTCCAGTCTGGATTCAGATCGTATCAGAGCACTGGGACTGCTCTCATTAAAATAACAAATGACATCCGTCTGAGCAGTGATTTGGACAATGTCCAAATCAGTCTTAGTCCTGCTGGATCTCCAGTGCAGCTTTTAACAGTCCATCATAGGATCCTCCTTCAGAGACTAGAGGACTGGGTGGGTTAATCCAGGACTGACTTCCGCTAACTACAACTTGACTGATGAAAAAAATATGATAATTATTTAGGTCAGGGACTCCCTCACCAAATGTCATGATTAGAAATCCATTAGAACCTGACACATAGACTTTAGATTACTGTCCATCTTATATCAACTAACACAACTTAGTCTAATGATTTCTTGTTTTCATATGTACACATTTAACTATCTATTTTCATCAATCCTGAACATCATATTTTGTTGTAATATATTGATTACCTGTAAACTGATTTCCTGAATTGGGGGGGGGGAATAAAAATGAGGATGCAGCCTTTGAATTGGTACACGTGTAGTCCAGACCAGATCTGAACTAGGTCCAGATAAGGTCTAAACAGAGTCCAGAATATGGTCCAAGTCCAACCCAATCCAGACACGGGCCCAAATCCAGACACGGGCCCAAATCCAAATCCAGACACGGGCCCAAATCCAGACACGGGCCCAAATCCAGACGCAAAGTCCCAAGCCAGGTCCAGACCAGGTCTAAACATAATCCAGACCTGGGACCAAGTACAGACCATGTCCAAACAACGTCCAGACCAAAGACCTAATTCAAACCAACTAACCAACTAACTAACTTACTTCTTAAACTCACAGAGCAGTCAACATGCCGTCATGACAACAGAGGATTCATGATTGAAATACGGAGTTTAGAACTAAATAAAAGAATGAATTGGTTGCTGAACATTTGGCCCTCGATCTGGGAATCGTCAAAACGCCTAACACATTTTCCATTTCCACCATCTCCCGTTTATAGTCATTTTGAAATGAACTGCTTAAGTGCACTTGAATATATTTTTTTCTGACGCATTCTCCATTTAGTTCTGTTTTATAATTTTTAACATTAAAATTGGTCATGTTACTTTTGTGGTGGAAATGCCATTTTGTGTAGTTTTTGTTCATTAGATAAAGCTTCTTGTGCTTCTTTTTTAGTTTTTGGAATTTAAAAATGTCTTCTTGTACAGTTTTATATTGTTTATTGCGCCGATATGTTATTGATTTTTATAGTACTTATAGTATAAACCCCGTGACGAGCTGGCCCCTGTCCAGGGTGTGGCCAGCCTAAGGCCCAAAGTCACTGGGATAGGCTCCAGTCACCCGCGACCCCTAACGGGAACAAGCGGCAGAAAATGAAAGAATGAAAGGATACTTTTCAAAACAATCCACTTTCACTTTAATGTCAACATTTCAATAATGATCAGTTTTATCTTCATGAAATACTTTTAATGCTGTCTCACCTCAGCTTACCAAATGCAACAAACTGTTTTTTTTTCTGCCACAGTTTGAGAACAAAAATGTTCTACTGTTAGCTGAAGAGTTAAACAATAATAGTTGTTCTTTTTGATATTGTGTACAATAATAAACCATTCCAATGTGTTAAAAAATAATTGACAGTAATTCGTTACAAATTATTCTCTTGATGCCACTGTAAATGAATCAGTATGCTGTTGTACCTGCTTCATGTAGTCAAGTTAGGGTTGTAAAAAGAAAAACTAACTAGATACTCTTTCAACGTCTTTCTCTTCCTCTTTTTTTTTAGCGGTACAGCATAAAACACATACTTTGAAGACGTACAACTACAGAAGACGTACAAGTACAGTAGGTGGCAGTAAATGCACCTTTTCAGTTGGCTGCCAACCGCCTTTAAAAGCAACACTGTGAAAATGACGTTAACAACACAGATTTGGACCTTTCCTGAATAATTTAAGAATGTTCTTGTTTCTGTTTCAAAGATTTTGTGTTGAACATGGCATCATTTTATATTCAAATACAGTTTTTGAAATCCTTATTGTGGCATGAAAATTGAGTATTACACTTTTCACTGAACCCAATGACCACTAAACCAAGTGTTCTGTGCTTAATATACAGTAATAGAACTATTTTTTCTACTTTTTCTTCAGAGGGGGAGATTGACCACACGGTGAACGATGCTCTCATGCGTTTTTTCGACCAGTGCAAAAAGTTTCTGGACGACGTCAGTGACAACCCCAACGCTCTCTATGAAATGGATGAGTTCAACGTGGGCCCTGAAATGGGGAGAGTTCAGGAGAAGATCGCAGACCGCCTCGGAGTGCCTTACAGTCACATCACAGCCGGTTAGTACTGTATCCTGATGGAATGTACACAATATAATGAAGGATTTTAACTGTAGCACAGCCTCGTAGATATAGGGCTTCAGTGAATAAAGTACTATGTTTTCATATTTACCACAAAACACAACACACTTTTATGTGTGTGTGATAATTATTATCACATAAGCATAAACTGGTTGAACTCAATACATCCTATCTATTTTTTGAGACATTTTACGTAGCATTAAATGGTGGTAGAAGCGTAAATATTATAGACTAGAATCATTTCCATATATATTAGAAGTTTCCCATGTTAATTCCCTGTTAATTTAATTATTTACTCAGAATATGAATCCATTAGACACTTCTCTGTTTTGAGGTGCGCTTTATAAACTTTCTGGTGGATTGTTCACGACCCATTTGTCTTTGATGTTATTGGTTTACCTGGAATCACTGCTTAATTTGTAAATCAGACGTTGCTGAAAAACAAAAACGGCGCACAAAGGCTCTCTGAAATGCCAACAACACGTCAGCACCTCCCTTAAGGCCCTGCCCGAATGTACCTTCGAAAACGTAATTAGACGCATAGTTGCATCTCTTTTGAGTCATTGCTTCAGTAACCGCGTTCGAAAAGTAAAGTAAGGCCAAGCTATTAAATGACTAAGAAATCTCCCAAAATCCGCTTACTGCTGCTTGTTAGAGTAAAAGTGGGGTGTGTTCAGCCTTATTCGGCCTGAACACCCTGGACAGGCATTAGCTGTCTTTTCCCCTCCACAGCAAACGCACCACAGTAGCAGACACTCGTGGGCTGTACAACCAAGGCTAACAACACATTTACCAAACGTACGCAATATAACAAGATAACAGACATATGCACCCGTTATGACCGCGCCGAATACCTAAGATAGCTGGTCTTTTTGAACAATCAGTAAACTCAAACAGTTGTGGCCGTCGTCTCCGATCACAAAGCGTCGGCGAATAACAACCATAAAGTCCACTCCTGTCTGCGCACTTCCTCATGAGAGACTATAAAACTGGAACTGTGAAACCGTTTGTCAGGAAAATGTCAGGAAAGTCGTTACACGTGGCATAAACGTAGCGTTCATTTCTACGAGCGGTCTCGCCTCTCCGCAGATTGGACCCGGCCTCTGTAACTTAGCCTACTGGCGTCCCCTGCCTGCCCGTCTCCATGGAATTAGATTTGTTTTAATGTCATACTGTGGAACATTCCAGGCTAAGCAATAACAGCTACACAAAGACGAGCACGAGGCAAAGTTATAGTGCACCTTTAAGTTGCTTTCTGCTTTTCTGTTGGATTTTGAAGCCACAAATGATAATAAACTACTCACAGCTCTTATTGAATTGTGGATAATAATGTCTCGTAGACTCGGTTGAGGCTGCCTTTTACCTGTGTGCGTACGAATTTGCCATCAAGACTGTAAACTCGCCATGGTGCCAGCTTTTGGATGAAGTCGACGCCCAGGTATTTGGATACAGTCATTCTAAAGTCATTGTCATAGCGTTCGTCTGTGTCTTTTGTTGAGTGAGTTTTTAATGAACTGTAATGTGTACTGTACTTTCCCTGTTCTGCCCCACTGGTTCATCCAGTCAACAAAAAATGGAATCTATTTTTGTCACAATTGCTCACCTCACTAATTTGAGTTAGCGCCACGTATTCAACATCCAAATCCAAATAGCTGTTTGAATCGTCACAATTTCCCCTTGTGTGGATATTAAAGGTTTTTCTTATCTTATCTTATCTTATCTTAGCAAATGACAAAGATTTAAGTGACACATTTTCTCCTGCAAACTTCAAAATGCGGGCGTGTTGACAGATCTGGAACCCTACTATTAAAACATAGGTCACAAGTCAATCACAGTTGGATCTTCTTGTTCAGACCGTGTTAGCGGGTGTGGCAGTTCTGGGGCGTGTACTACTGTACTCATGTTTTCTTTACCGTTTTAGATCATGGAGTACGCTAGTGACTTGAAGCAGTACTGGAAAAGGGCCTACGGGTACGAAATCAACCGCAAGTCCAGTTGCATTCTCTTCCATGATGTGTTCAGCCGGCTGGAACAAACAATCGAGGATTACAAGTATGTGAACCGATCTTACCGGTTGAATCACTCGCGCCCTTGTACAGTATGAAAACAGAAATAAAAAAAAAACATGTTCTATGATGTGACTGCGTAGTTATTTACTGAAGACATAGAGGCCTTGCTAATGACCTTTCAAACAGCGTCTTATCCTTTGGGAATTTTCTGTTGGATTAATATTGCTTGTTGCTAGCTAACTTTTTTTTTCCCATTCAGTTCTGGCAAACCAGTGTCTGAAGCAGTGACTATCCAGATTGGTCACGCCGAGACCCTCTTACCTCTCCTCACTCTCCTGGGCTTCTTCAAGGACAGTGAACCTCTGCGATCAGAAAACTACGCCTCTCAAACCAACCGCACTTTCCGCACCAGCCTCATGTTACCGTACACCGCGAACCTGGTCCTGGTGCTGTACGACTGCGGCGGAGGGGAGCTCAGACTGCAGCCGCTGCTCAACGAAAAGGCCGTGGACTTTCCCGGTTTGAGCTCGATGCCTCTGTATGCAGATGTGAGGGAGAGGTACAAAGAACTGCTGCAGGGATGTGACTTTGAGACGGAGTGCCAACTGTTCAACAAAACCACGGAAAACTGAGTAAATGAGGAAAATATACTAAACATGTTTCTATATTTACAATGTCTCGCTCTAATGTGGGCACCTTCAATAAATGTACTTGTGTTCTGTTTTGTTTTTGGACAGGAAAGAGAGAGACATTCAGCAGATTGTCGTGCCAAGCCACTTATGAGGAGGATTCTGCTGGTGAAAGTCTACAAATAACTACATTTACATGGATTTAATTGGGGGTGCTAATATTAAAGGAGGACACTGCACATACCAAATATATATTCCCTGCAGTGTAATTCTACTACTGCTGTATATTTACGGGACGCAATGGTGTCACATTTGTTGCCAAAGACTGCCAATAGTAAAGGCATATTTGTAGGACTACTACTTTCACTAGGCCACTACTACTACTACTAGTACTTAGCGTGTATATAAAAGTTTGGACTACTCTCTTCACTAAATAATAGTCAGCGTCATTATAACATCTAGTAAAAAATCTTTATCTTTGCCCTAGTTTGACAACTTAGTTTTAGTTTTATTTTGAGGACATGTGCAGCACATAAGCTCTGTCTCTTTCTCTCTTTTCTTAAATACAGTATAGCGTAAAATACATACTTTGAAGACGTACAACTACAGAAGAAGTACAACTACAGTAGGTGGCGGTAAATGCTCCTTTTCAGTTGGCTGCCAACCGCCATTAAATGTAATACAACAACGTGAATGTGAAGACTGTTACCAAGCAACCATACTGCACATAAGGGCCAACTCGTACAATTTCACATCATCGACAAAAATACATGACAAGCCCTTTATTTTCTTTAATAAATGTTTAAACAGAAAAATGTGTTTGGGCGCAAATTATCTCTGCATTTTGGATGAAATGATATGTATTGATGACAAAGATGGAGGGACTTCTTTAGAATGCAGCACTCATTTTTAAGTTTTTTTTTTTTTTTTTTTCACTTTTCCTCAGAAACTGCCTCTTGATTGATGTAAAACTATGATAAATATTTACCACAGGTAATAATTACACCAAACCAAACTTCTATGCACTTTGAGTAGTTTATCGTTCAATTACATTTCTTTAATTTTAAATAATAGGTTCTAAGCTTATGCATCATACTTTACAGTTGGTTTATTTTTTTGGTATAGTAATGTTTTCATAATTAAAGAATAAAGAGCACAATGGGTTGTAACTGTATGAATTGAACAATACCTGTAGTAAGTGGATAGGATTTCCCCCTTGGGAGCGTCATTACTGTTGTACAGTTGGCCTCATTTGGGTTCCAGATGAGGCCAGCGATAATACTGTTAAACTAGTGTGAAACGTGGAAACCCATTCAGGAAAATACTGCAATATGTATGAATATATATTCATATTGGACCAGGAAATGATTGACTAGAATTGTCTTATTTGAGGCCGTTGAGTTAAGTGGAGGATTCATCTATTGGAGAGAACATGCAAAATCCACTGAAACTGACTAAGTAAACCAAACAAGTAACCAATTATTGAATAAATTAACAGAATCAGAATTAGAATAGGGTTTATTGCCATTTGTCAATGAACAAAATTCACAAACATAGGAACTTGTCCTGGTGATTCGGTGCAACACAAACAACAAAACATTGAACACTGAATACAAAACGGCATGATATGTACATTATAAAATATAAAGTTATGTAGTGCAATAAGAAGATTCTGAAAATGACACTGAAGTCTTGTTTAATATAATTACATACAAATCAAATTGGTTTAAAAGAGCAAGCTACTTACAACAAATTGGTTTAAAAGAGCAAGCTACTTACAAATGTCTGATTTTGACCATGAATATTGTCTCAATGGATGTGTGAATGCTTTGCCTCGAATGTTCCACAGTATGGTATTAACCTCATCTATCTAGCTATCTTCGTGGAAAAAGCCACTCGGCCAAGTTACAGGTCAGATCCGTGGAGTGGCGTGTCCATAACGGTAAGAATGTCGGTTTTCCTTCTAGAAAGAGGCTTTTACTTAAAGGAATAATAGAGGAGCAACTGTTGGTCTTTCTCTGTTGTCATTTTTGTACTCTACACTGAAGGAACTCGTTAAACACACACCGGCATATCAACTACGCATGTGCAGCCAGGGAAACATGCTGCTATCCAGGGAACGAGGCTGCAGGTGTGCAATAGGACGCAAGGGAATGATTGACATGTGGGAGAACTACTCGGCTGTCCAAGCCACGAGGAAACGAGACTCCGATTGCGTGCCAAAAATCCTCAATTATTACTTTAATACATGCTGGATAGATGTCTTTACAGGAGACACTTTCTGTTTTTGTGTTTTTCCCAGGTCCCGATTGAACTATATCATAAGTAGAGCTGGGTTGAAATAATCGATTTTCCGATTTTTAATAGATTTGCATATTAATGACCGATTATCGATTCGTACGTCCAAAGATCGATTTTTTTTTTTTTTTTTAAATTATTTTCTACATTTCCCTCTGTGAACTTCAATCTACCTTCAAGAAAGATAATTCAGGACTCCTGGATTATGTTTCTTGAAGGTAGATTGACCCTTAACCTTTTCATCAGTCTTCCATCAGTAACTACCAATACTTGTAATATTTGCTGTTTGATATTGATATAATACTAGTTTTAATATGTTGCTTCTCTACACAGTCATGAAGTGAAGGAAACGGTTCAAATACTTTTTTCATTTTTAATAACATTAACCCCCGGATCGAATCGGAAATCGGAGCGAAATCGGAGCAAATCGGATGGAATCTGAGCAATCAGAAAAAAACTATTTTGAAACGTAAAAATTGGAATCGAATCGATTCTTGAAATTTGAATCAAAACCCAGCTCCAATCATAAGTAGAATGATCATTTTAGGTCATTGTAAACTGCAATATTGATCTGAAAAGGCTCAGTAATAGAAACAAGTCCATTCACATTTCCACAAGGCAAGCAGTGTCTGTGATATTTTAGAACCCTGCATGTATCACCCGGAGTCTTATTTTTCCCAGTAATCCCCAGTAAGTACAGGTATGTGGGCGTGGTAGGGGGTAGGTGAAAACAGGAATTTTCTGATGCAGAAATCAATCAAAATACAACTTCGAGTAAACTAACGACGTGGAGATATTGCTGTAACAAGATTAAAAGCTCACTCAAGTTCTTCTTTGGTGTTTTATGGTTAGTATCCAACTGTTACATTCCCGCCACCTCATGTAGCTGTACGTCCTAAGGGCCGTTCACACTGCGGCGTCTTGGGCGTCCAGTTTACCTTCATAGTCGATGTGGAAGCGCGTCTTGGGCGTCCTGCGTTTGCGGCACGAATCCTGCGTTTTGAGTCACAGATGCGGCGCGTCGGGCGTTTGAGCGTCCAAAGGGTCCAAAGAGGCCGACAGACGCGGCGCTGCAGCCAATCAGAGATCATGCTCCAGTGATGTACTCTGCACGACCCGGAAGAAGATCCAAACCCTGCAACAATAAAAAATCCTCAAGACGCAGCTCTTGGAGCAAATAATGATATATATTTACTCTGAAGTATCTGTGGGTCCCAGACAAGCCTTAAAGCCACTTTCTCAACCTTCTTCCACCGCACAGCTACACAGGAACAATCCCTCCACTGCACATGTGCGGTAGTCTACTTTCAAATGTACAGGCGTCAAACTCCTGCGTCGGGTGCTAATTGGACGCCGCGTTCTAAATGCGGCTTTAGACTTAATTGTTTATACTTCATTCTTTATTCTTTATACTTCATTCTTTAGACTTTATTCTTAAGACGTTATTCTTGATTTTGCAAATTAAGTCATTCTTTCCCTCTTTCTCTTCTCTTTTTCTTTTTTTATGGTATATCGTAAAACACGTACAACTACAGAAGACGCGCAACTACAGAAGACGCGCAACTACAGAAGACGAAGTGCAACTGCAGAAGACGCCGTGCAACTGCAGAAGACGTGCAACTACAGAAGACGTGCAACTACAGAAGATGTGCAACTACAGTAGACGTGCAACTGCAGAAGACCTGCAACTGCAGAAGACGTGCAACTACAGTAGACGTGAAACTACAGAAGACGTGCAACTACAAAAGACGTGCAACTACAGAAGATGACGTACAACTACTGCAGAAGATGTGCAACTGCAGCAGACTTACAACTGCAGAAGACGTGCAACTACAGAAGACGACGTACAACTGCAGAAGACGTAAAACTACAGAAGATGACGTACAACTACTGCAGAAGATGTGCAACTACAGAAGACCTACAACTGCAGAAGGCGTGCAACTGCAGAAGACCTGCAACTGCAGAAGACCTACAACTGCAGAAGATGTGCAACTGCAGAAGACCTGCAACTACAGAAGATGAAGTGCAACTGCAGAAGACGTGCAACCACAGAAGACGTGCAACTACAGAAGACGTGCAACTACAGAAAATGACGTACAACTACTGCAGAGGATGTGCAACTGCAGAAGACCTGCAACTGCAGAAGACCTGCAACTGCAGAAGACGTGAAACTGCAGCAGACCTGCAACCTCAGAAGACGTGCAACTACAGTAGACGACGTACAACTGCAGAAGACCTACAACTGCAGAAGACCTACAACTGCAGAAGACGTGCAACTGCAGAAGACGTGCAACTGCAGAAGACGTGCAACTGCAGAAGACGTGCAACTGCAGAAGATGTGCAACTGCAGTAGACGTGCAACTGCAGTAGACGTGCAACTGCAGTAGACGTGCAACTGCAGTAGACCTGCAACTGCAGAAGACCTGCAACTGCAGAAGACGTGCAACTACAGAAGACCTGCATCTACTGAAGACGAAGTGCAACTGCAGAAGACATGCAACTACAGAAGACGTGCAACTACAGAAGATGACGTACAACTACTGCAGAAGATGTGCAACTGCAGAAGACCTGCAACTGCAGAAGACCTGCAACTGCAGAAGACGTGAAACTGCAGCAGACCTGCAACTACAGTAGACGTGCAACTGCAGAAGCCCTGCAACTACAGAAGACGTGCAACTACAGAAGACGCGCAACTACAGAAGACGCGCAACTACAGAAGACGACGTACAACTACAGAAGACGTGCAACTACAGTAGACGTGCAACTACAGAAGACGAAGTGAAACTACAGAAGACGCGCAACTACAGAAGACGACGTGCAACTACAGAAGATGTGCAACTACAGTAGATGTGCAACTGCAGAAGACCTGCAACTGCAGAAGACCTGCAACTACAGAAGACGTGCAACTGCAGAAGACGTGCAACTGCTGAAGACGTGCAACTGCAGAAGACGTGCAACTGCAGAAGACGTGCAACTACAGTAGACGTGCAACTATAAAAGACGTGCAACTACAGAAGATGACGTACAACTACTGCAGAAGACGTGCAACTGCAGCAGACTTACAACTGCAGAAGACGTGCAACTACAGAAGACGACGTACAACTGCAGAAGACGTGCAACTACAGAAGATGACGTACAACTACTGCAGAAGATGTGCAACTACAGAAGACCTACAACTGCAGAAGACGTGCAACTGCAGAAGACGTGCAACTGCAGAAGACGTGCAACTACAGAAGACGTGCAACTACAGAAGACATGCAACTGCAGAAGATGTGCAACTACAGAAGACCTACAACTGCAGAAGACGTGCAACTGCAGAAGACGTGCAACTGCAGAAGACCTGCAACTGCAGAAGACCTGCAACTGCAGAAGACCTGCAACTGCAGAAGACGTGCAACTACAGAAGACAACGTGCAACTGCAGAAGACCTGCAACTGCAGAAGACCTGCAACTGCAGAAGACCTGTAACTGCAGAAGACCTGCAACTACAGAAGACGTGCAACTACAGAAGACCTGCAACTACAGTAGACGACGTACAACTACAGAAGATGTGCAACTACAGAAGACCTACAACTGCAGAAGACGTGCAGCTGCAGAAGACCTGCAACTGCAGAAGACCTACAACTGCAGAAGATGTGCAACTGCAGAAGACCTGCAACTACAGAAGATGAAGTGCAACTGCAGAAGACGTGCAACCACAGAAGACGTGCAACTACAGAAGACGTGCAACTACAGAAGATGACGTACAACTACTGCAGAGGATGTGCAACTGCAGAAGACCTGCAACTGCAGAAGACCTGCATCTGCAGAAGACGTAAAACTGCAGCAGACCTGCAACCTCAGAAGACGTGCAACTACAGTAGACGACGTACAACTGCAGAAGACCTACAACTGCAGAAGACGTGCAACTGCAGTAGACGTGCAACTGCAGTAGACGTGCAACTGCAGTAGACGTGCAACTGCAGAAGACCTGCAACTGCAGAAGACCTGCAACTGCAGAAGACGTGCAACTACAGAAGATGACGTACAACTACTGCAGAAGACCTGCAACTGCAGAAGACCTGCAACTGCAGAAGACGTGAAACTGCAGCAGACCTGCAACTACAGTAGACGTGCAACTGCAGAAGCCCTGCAACTACAGAAGACGTGCAACTACAGAAGACGCGCAACTACAGAAGACGCGCAACTACAGAAAACGACGTACAACTACAGAAGACGTGCAACTACAGTAGACGTGCAACTACAGAAGACGAAGTGAAACTACAGAAGACGCGCAACTACAGAAGACGACGTGCAACTACAGAAGAAGTGCAACTGTCGAAGACAACGTGCAACTACAGAAGACGACGTACAACTACAGAAGACGTGCAACTACAGTAGATGTGCAACTCTAGAAGACCTGCAACTGCAGAAGACGTGCAACTGCAGAAGACGTGAAACTGCAGAAGACGTGCAACTACAGTAGACGTGTAACAACAAAAGACGTGCAACTACAGAAGATGACGTACAATTACTGCAGAAGATGTGCAACTGCAGCAGACTTACAACTGCAGAAGACGTGCAACTACAGAAGACGACGTACAACTGCAGAAGACGTGCAACTACAGAAGATGACGTACAACTACTGCAGAAGATGTGCAACTACAGAAGACCTACAACTGCAGAAGACGTGCAACTGCAGAAGATGTGCAACTACAGAAGACCTACAACTGCAGAAGACGTGCAACTACAGTAGACGTGCAACTGCAGAAGACCTGCAACTACAGAAGACGTGCAACTACAGAAGACGTGCAACTACAGAAGACGTGCAACTGCAGAAGAAGTGCAACTGCAGAAGACGTGCAACTGCAGAAGACGTGCAACTACAGTAGACGTGCAACTACTAAAGACGTGCAACTACAGAAGATGACGTACAACTACTGCAGAAGATGTGCAACTGCAGCAGACTTACAACTGCAGAAGACGTGCAACTACAGAAGACGACGTACAACTGCAGAAGACGTGCAACTACAGAAGATGACGTACAACTACTGCAGAAGATGTGCAACTACAGAAGACCTACAACTGCAGAAGACGTGCAACTGCAGAAGACCTGCAACTGCAGAAGACGTGCAACTACAGAAGACGACGTGCAACTGCAGAAGACCTGAAACTGCAGAAGACCTGCAACTGCAGAAGACCTGCAACAGCAGAATACCTGCAACTGCAGAAGACGTGCAACTACAGAAGACCTGCAACTACAGTAGACGACGTACAACTACAGAAGACGTGTAACTACAAATGACGAAGTGCAACTACAGAAGACGCGCAACTACAGAAGACGACGTGCAACTACAGAAGAAGTGCAACTGTCGAAGACGACGTGCAACTACAGAAAACGACGTACAACTACAGAAGATGTGCAACTACAGTAGACGTGCAACTGCAGAAGACCTGCAACTGCAGAAGACGTGCAACTACAGTAGACGGTCAACTACAGAAGACGTGCAACTACAAAAGACGTGCAACTACAGAAGATGACGTACAACTACTGCAGAAGATGTGCAACTGCAGCAGACTTACAACTGCAGAAGACGTGCAACTACAGAAGACGACGTACAACTGCAGAAGACGTAAAACTACAGAAGATGACGTACAACTACTGCAGAAGATGTGCAACTACAGAAGACCTACAACTGCAGAAGGCGTGCAACTGCAGAAGACCTGCAACTGCAGAAGACCTACAACTGCAGAAGATGTGCAACTGCAGAAGACCTGCAACTACAGAAGATGAAGTGCAACTGCAGAAGACGTGCAACCACAGAAGACGTGCAACTACAGAAGACGTGCAACTACAGAAAATGACGTACAACTACTGCAGAGGATGTGCAACTGCAGAAGACCTGCAACTGCAGAAGACCTGCAACTGCAGAAGACGTGAAACTGCAGCAGACCTGCAACCTCAGAAGACGTGCAACTACAGTAGACGACGTACAACTGCAGAAGACCTACAACTGCAGAAGACCTACAACTGCAGAAGACGTGCAACTGCAGAAGACGTGCAACTGCAGAAGACGTGCAACTGCAGAAGATGTGCAACTGCAGTTGACGTGCAACTGCAGTAGACCTGCAACTGCAGTAGACCTGCAACTGCAGAAGACCTGCAACTGCAGAAGACGTGCAACTACAGAAGACCTGCAACTACTGAAGACGAAGTGCAACTGCAGAAGACATGCAACTACAGAAGACGTGCAACTACAGAAGATGACGTACAACTACTGCAGAAGATGTGCAACTGCAGAAGACCTGCAACTGCAGAAGACCTGCAACTGCAGAAGACGTGAAACTGCAGCAGACCTGCAACTACAGTAGACGTGCAACTGCAGAAGCCCTGCAACTACAGAAGACGTGCAACTACAGAAGACGCGCAACTACAGAAGACGTGCAACTACAGAAGACGAAGTGAAACTACAGAAGACGCGCAACTACAGAAGACGACGTGCAACTACAGAAGAAGTGCAACTGTCGAAGACGACGTGCAACTACAGAAGACGACGTACAACTACAGAAGATGTGCAACTACAGTAGATGTGCAACTGCAGAAGACCTGCAACTGCAGACCTGCAACTGCAGAAGACGTGCAACTGCAGAAGACGTGCAACTGCAGAAGACGTGCAACTGCAGAAGACGTGCAACTACAGTAGACGTGCAACTACAAAAGACGTGCAACTACAGAAGATGACGTACAACTACTGCAGAAGATGTGCAACTGCAGCAGACTTACAACTACAGAAGACGTGCAACTACAGAAGACGACGTACAACTGCAGAAGACCTGCAACTACAGAAGATGACGTACAACTACTGCAGAAGATGTGCAACTACAGAAGACCTACGACTGCAGAAGACGTGCAACTGCAGAAGACGTGCAACTGCAGAAGACGTGCAACTACAGAAGACGTGCAACTACAGAAGACGTGCAACTGCAGAAGATGTGCAACTACAGAAGACCTACAACTGCAAAAGACGTGCAACTGCAGAAGACCTGCAACTGCAGAAGACCTGCAACTGCAGAAGACCTGCAACTGCAGAAGACCTGCAACTGCAGAAGACGTGCAACTACAGAAGACGACGTGCAACTGCAGAAGACCTGCAACTGCAGAAGACCTGCAACTGCAGAAGACCTGCAACTGCAGAAGACGTGCAACTACAGAAGACCTGCAACTACAGTAGACGACGTACAACTACAGAAGAAGTGCAACTACAGAAGACCTGCAACTACAGAAGACCTGCAACTACAGAAGACCTGCAACTACAGAAGATGACGTACAACTACAGAAGACGTGCAACTACAGAAGATGACTTACAACTACTGCAGAGGATGTGCAACTGCAGAAGACCTGCAACTGCAGAAGACCTGCAACTGCAGAAGACGTGAAACTGCAGCAGACCTGTAACCTCAGAAGACGTGCAACTACAGTAGACGACGTACAACTGCAGAAGACCTTCAACTGCAGAAGACGTGCAACTGCAGAAGACGTGCAACTGCAGTAGACGTGCAACTGCAGTAGACGTGCAACTGCAGAAGACCTGCAACTGCAGAAGACCTGCAACTGCAGAAGACGTGCAACTACAGAAGACCTGCAACTACTGAAGACGAAGTGCAACTGCAGAAGACATGCAACTACAGAAGACGTGCAACTACAGAAGACGACGTACAACTGCAGAAGACGCGCAACTACAGAAGACGACGTGCAACTACAGAAGAAGTGGAACTGTCGAAGATGACGTGCAACTACAGAAGACGACGTGCAACTACAGTAGATGTGCAACTGCAGAAGACCTGCAACTGCAGAAGACCTGCAACTGCAGAAGACGTGCAACTGCAGAAGACGTGCAACTGCAGAAGACGTGCAACTGCAGAAGACGTGCAACTGCAGTAGACGTGCAACTACAAAAGACGTGCAACTACAGAAGATGACGTACAACTACTGCAGAAGATGTGCAACTGCAGCAGACTTACAACTGCAGAAGACGTGCAACTACAGAAGACGACGTACAACTGCAGAAGACGTGCAACTACAGAAGATGACGTACAACTACTGCAGAAGATGTGCAACTACAGAAGACCTACAACTGCAGAAGACGTGCAACTGCAGAAGACGTGCAACTGCAGAAGACGTGCAACTACAGAAGACGTGCAACTGCAGAAGACGTGCAACTGCAGAAGACGTGCAACTGCAGAAGATGTGCAACTACAGAAGACCTACAACTGCAGAAGACGTGCAACTGCAGAAGACGTGCAACTACAGAAGACGACGTGCAACTGCAGAAGACCTGCAACTGCAGAAGACCTGCAACTGCAGAAGACGTGCAACTACAGAAGACCTGCAACTACAGTAGACGACGTACAACTACAGAAGAAGTGCAACTACAGAAGACCTGCAACTACAGAAGACCTGCAACTACAGAAGACCTGCAACTACAGAAGATGACGTACAACTACAGAAGACGTGCAACTACAGAAGACGTGCAACTACAGAAGATGACGTACAACTACTGCAGAGGATGTGCAACTGCAGAAGACCTGCAACTGCAGAAGACCTGCAACTGCAGAAGACGTGAAACTGCAGCAGACCTGAAACCTCAGAAGACGTGCAACTACAGTAGACGACGTACAACTGCAGAAGACCTTCAACTGCAGAAGACGTGCAACTGCAGAAGACGTGCAACTGCAGTAGACGTGCAACTGCAGTAGACGTGCAACTGCAGAAGACCTGCAACTGCAGAAGACCTGCAACTGCAGAAGACGTGCAACTACAGAAGACCTGCAACTACTGAAGACGAAGTGCAACTGCAGAAGACATGCAACTACAGAAGACGTGCAACTACAGAAGACGACGTACAACTGCAGAAGACGCGCAACTACAGAAGACGACGTGCAACTACAGAAGAAGTGGAACTGTCGAAGATGACGTGCAACTACAGAAGACGACGTGCAACTACAGTAGATGTGCAACTGCAGAAGACCTGCAACTGCAGAAGACCTGCAACTGCAGAAGACGTGCAACTGCAGAAGACGTGCAACTGCAGAAGACGTGCAACTGCAGAAGACGTGCAACTGCAGTAGACGTGCAACTACAAAAGACGTGCAACTACAGAAGATGACGTACAACTACTGCAGAGGATGTGCAACTGCAGCAGACTTACAACTGCAGAAGACGTGCAACTACAGAAGACGACGTACAACTGCAGAAGACGTGCAACTACAGAAGATGACGTACAACTACTGCAGAAGATGTGCAACTACAGAAGACCTACAACTGCAGAAGACGTGCAACTGCAGAAGACGTGCAACTGCAGAAGACGTGCAACTGCAGAAGACGTGCAACTACAGAAGACGTGCAACTGCAGAAGACGTGCAACTGCAGAAGATGTATAACTACAGAAGACCTACAACTGCAGAAGACGTGCAACTACAGAAGACGACGTGCAACTGCAGAAGACCTGCAACTGCAGAAGACCTGCAACTGCAGAAGACCTGCAACTGCAGAAGACCTGCAACTACAGAAGACGTGCAACTACAGAAGATGTGCAACTACAGAAGACCTGCAACTACTGTAGACGACGTACAACTACAGAAGACCTGCAACTACAGAAGACCTGCAACTACAGAAGACCTGCAACTACAGAAGACCTGCAACTACAGAAGATGACGTACAACTACAGAAGACGTGCAACTACAGAAGACGTGCAACTACAGAAGATTACGTACAACTACTGCAGAGGATGTGCAACTGCAGAAGACCTGCAACTGCAGAAGACCTGCAACTGCAGAAGACCTTCAACTGCAGAAGACGTGCAACTACAGAAGACGACGTGCAACTGCAGAAGACCTGCAACTGCAGAAGACCTGCAACTGCAGAAGACCTGCAACTGCAGAAGACCTGCAACTACAGAAGACGTGCAACTACAGAAGACCTGCAACTACAGTAGACGACGTACAACTACAGAAGACGTGCAACTACAGAAGACCTGCAACTACAGAAGACCTGCAACTACAGAAGACCTGCAACTACAGAAGATGACGTACAACTACTGCAGAGGATGTGCAACTGCAGAAGACCTGCAACTGCAGAAGACCTGCAACTGCAGAAGACGTGAAACTGCAGCAGACCTGCAACCTCAGAAGACGTGCAACTACAGTAGACGACGTACAACTGCAGAAGACCTACAACTGCAGAAGACCTTCAACTGCAGAAGACGTGCAACTGCAGAAGACGTGCAACTGCAGTAGACGTGCAACTGCAGTAGACGTGCAACTGTAGAAGACCTGCAACTGCAGAATACCTGCAACTGCAGAAGACGTGCAACTACAGAAGACCTGCAACTACTGAAGACGAAGTGCAACTGCAGAAGACATGCAACTACAGAAGACGTGCAACTACAGAAGATGACGTACAACTACTGCAGAAGATGTGCAACTGCAGAAGACCTGCAACTGCAGAAGACCTACAACTGCAGAAGACGTGAAACTGCAGCAGACCTGCAACTACAGTAGACGTGCAACTGCAGAAGCCCTGCAACTACAGAAGACGTGCAACTACAGAAGACGCGCAACTACAGAAGACGCGCAACTACAGAAGACGACGTACAACTACAGAAGACGTGCAACTACAGTAGACGTGCAACTACAGAAGACGAAGTGCAACTACAGAAGACGCACAACTACAGAAGACGACGTGCAACTACAGAAGAAGTGCAACTGTCGAAGACGACGTGCAACTACAGAAGACGACGTACAACTACAGAAGATGTGCAACTACAGTAGATGTGCAACTGCAGAAGACCTGCAACTGCAGAAGACCTGCAACTACAGAAGACGTGCAACTGCAGAAGATGTGCAACTACAGAAGACCTACAACTGCAGAAGACCTACAACTGCAGAAGACGTGCAACTGCAGAAGACGTGCAACTGCAGAAGACGTGCAACTACAGAAGACGACGTACAACTGCAGAAGACGTGCAACTACAGAAGATGACATACAACTACTGCAGAAGATGTGCAACTACAGAAGACCTACAACTGCAGAAGACGTGCAACTGCAGAAGACGTGCAACTGCAGAAGACATGCAACTGCAGAAGACGTAAAACTGCAGAAGACGTGCAACTGCAGAAGACGTGCAACTGCAGAAGAAGTGCAACTACAGAAGACCTACAACTGCAGAAGACCTACAACTGCAGAAGACGTGCAACTGCAGAAGACGTGCAACTGCAGAAGACGTGCAACTGCAGAAGACCTGCAACTGCAGAAGACCTGCAACTGCAGAAGACCTACAACTGCAGAAGACGTGCAACTACAGAAGACGACGTGCAACTGCAGAAGACCTGCAACTGCAGAAGACCTGCAACTGCAGAAGACCTGCAACTGCAGAAGACGTGAAACTGCAGCAGACCTGTAACCTCAGAAGACGTGCAACTACAGTAGACGACGTACAACTGCAGAAGACCTTCAACTGCAGAAGACGTGCAACTGCAGTAGACGTTCAACTGCAGTAGACGTGCAACTGCAGAAGACCTGCAACTGCAGAAGACCTGCAACTGCAGAAGACGTGCAACTACAGAAGACCTGCAACTACTGAAGACGAAGTGCAACTGCAGAAGACATGCAACTACAGAAGACGTGCAACTACAGAAGACGACGTACAACTGCAGAAGACGCGCAACTACAGAAGACGACGTGCAACTACAGAAGAAGTGGAACTGTCGAAGATGACGTGCAACTACAGAAGACGACGTGCAACTACAGTAGATGTGCAACTGCAGAAGACCTGCAACTGCAGAAGACCTGCAACTGCAGAAGACGTGCAACTGCAGAAGACGTGCAACTGCAGAAGACGTGCAACTGCAGAAGACGTGCAACTGCAGTAGACGTGCAACTACAAAAGACGTGCAACTACAGAAGATGACGTACAACTACTGCAGAAGATGTGCAACTGCAGCAGACTTACAACTGCAGAAGACGTGCAACTACAGAAGACGACGTACAACTGCAGAAGACGTGCAACAACAGAAGATGACGTACAACTACTGCAGAAGATGTGCAACTACAGAAGACCTACAACTGCAGAAGACGTGCAACTGCAAAAGACGTGCAACTGCAGAAGACGTGCAACTACAGAAGACGTGCAACTGCAGAAGACGTGCAACTGCAGAAGATGTGCAACTACAGAAGACCTACAACTGCAGAAGACGTGCAACTGCAGAAGACGTGCAACTACAGAAGACGACGTGCAACTGCAGAAGACCTGCAACTGCAGAAGACCTGCAACTGCAGAAGACCTGCAACTGCAGAAGACCTGCAACTACAGAAGACGTGCAACTACAGAAGATGTGCAACTACAGAAGACCTGCAACTACAGTAGACGACGTACAACTACAGAAGACGTGCAACTACAGAAGACCTGCAACTACAGAAGACCTGCAACTACAGAAGACCTGCAACTACAGAAGATGACGTACAACTACAGAAGACGTGCAACTACAGAAGACCTGCAACTACAGAAGATGACGTACAACTACAGAAGACGTGCAACTGCAGAAGACCTGCAACTGCAGAAGACCTGCAACTGCAGAAGACGTGCAACTACAGAAGACGACGTGTAACTGCAGAAGACCTGCAACTGCAGAAGACCTGCAACTGCAGAAGACCTGCAACTGCAGAAGACCTGCAACTACAGAAGACGTGCAACTACAGAAGACCTTCAACTACAGTAGACGACGTACAACTACAGAAGACCTGCAACTACAGAAGACCTGCAACTACAGAAGACCTGCAACTACAGAAGACCTGCAACTACAGAAGATGACGTACAACTACTGCAGAGGATGTGCAACTGCAGAAGACCTGCAACTGCAGAAGACCTGCAACTGCAGAAGACGTGAAACTGCAGCAGACCTGCAACCTCAGAAGACGTGCAACTACAGTAGACGACGTACAACTGCAGAAGACCTACAACTGCAGAAGACCTTCAACTGCAGAAGACGTGCAACTGCAGAAGACGTGCAACTGCAGTAGACGTGCAACTGCAGTAGACGTGCAACTGTAGAAGACCTGCAACTGCAGAAGACCTGCAACTGCAGAAGACGTGCAACTACAGAAGACCTGCAACTACTGAAGACGAAGTGCAACTGCAGAAGACATGCAACTACAGAAGACGTGCAACTACAGAAGATGACGTACAACTACTGCAGAAGATGTGCAACTGCAGAAGACCTGCAACTGCAGAAGACCTGCAACTGCAGAAGACGTGAAACTGCAGCAGACCTGCAACTACAGTAGATGTGCAACTGCAGAAGCCCTGCAACTACAGAAGACGTGCAACTACAGAAGACGCGCAACTACAGAAGACGCGCAACTACAGAAGACGACGTACAACTACAGAAGACGTGCAACTACAGTAGACGTGCAACTACAGAAGACGAAGTGCAACTACAGAAGACGCGCAACTACAGAAGACGACGTGCAACTACAGAAGAAGTGCAACTGTCGAAGACGACGTGCAACTACAGAAGACGACGTACAACTACAGAAGATGTGCAACTACAGTAGATGTGCAACTGCAGAAGACCTGCAACTGCAGAAGACCTGCAACTACAGAAGACGTGCAACTGCAGAAGATGTGCAACTACAGAAGACCTACAACTGCAGAAGACCTACAACTGCAGAAGACGTGCAACTGCAGAAGACGTGCAACTGCAGAAGACGTGCAACTACAGAAGACGACGTACAACTGCAGAAGACGTGCAACTACAGAAGATGACATACAACTACTGCAGAAGATGTGCAACTACAGAATACCTACAACTGCAGAAGACGTGCAACTGCAGAAGACGTGCAACTGCAGAAGACGTGCAACTGCAGAAGACGTGCAACTGCAGAAGACGTGCAACTGCAGAAGATGTGCAACTACAGAAGACCTACAACTGCAGAAGACCTAAAACTGCAGAAGACGTGCAACTGCAGAAGACGTGCAACTGCAGAAGACGTGCAACTGCAGAAGACGACGTACAACTGCAGAAGACGTGCAACTACAGAAGATGACATACAACTACTGCAGAAGATGTGCAACTACAGAAGACCTACAACTGCAGAAGACCTTCAACTGCAGAAGACGTGCAACTGCAGAAGACGTGCAACTGCAGTAGACGTGCAACTGCAGTAGACGTGCAACTGTAGAAGACCTGCAACTGCAGAAGACCTGCAACTGCAGAAGACGTGCAACTACAGAAGACCTGCAACTACTGAAGACGAAGTGCAACTGCAGAAGACATGCAACTACAGAAGACGTGCAACTACAGAAGATGACGTACAACTACTGCAGAAGATGTGCAACTGCAGAAGACCTGCAACTGCAGAAGACCTGCAACTGCAGAAGACGTGAAACTGCAGCAGACCTGCAACTACAGTAGATGTGCAACTGCAGAAGCCCTGCAACTACAGAAGACGTGCAACTACAGAAGACGCGCAACTACAGAAGACGCGCAACTACAGAAGACGACGTACAACTACAGAAGACGTGCAACTACAGTAGACGTGCAACTACAGAAGACGAAGTGCAACTACAGAAGACGCGCAACTACAGAAGACGACGTGCAACTACAGAAGTGCAACTGTCGAAGACGACGTGCAACTACAGAAGACGACGTACAACTACAGAAGATGTGCAACTACAGTAGATGTGCAACTGCAGAAGACCTGCAACTGCAGAAGACCTGCAACTACAGAAGACGTGCAACTGCAGAAGATGTGCAACTACAGAAGACCTACAACTGCAGAAGACCTACAACTGCAGAAGACGTGCAACTGCAGAAGACGTGCAACTGCAGAAGACGTGCAACTACAGAAGACGACGTACAACTGCAGAAGACGTGCAACTACAGAAGATGACATACAACTACTGCAGAAGATGTGCAACTACAGAAGACCTACAACTGCAGAAGACGTGCAACTGCAGAAGACGTGCAACTGCAGAAGACGTGCAACTGCAGAAGACGTGCAACTGCAGAAGACGTGCAACTGCAGAAGATGTGCAACTACAGAAGACCTACAACTGCAGAAGACCTACAACTGCAGAAGACGTGCAACTGCAGAAGACGTGCAACTGCAGAAGACCTGCAACTGCAGAAGACCTGCAACTGCAGAAGACCTGCAACTGCAGAAGACCTGCAACTGCAGAAGACCTACAACTGCAGAAGACGTGCAACTACAGAAGACGACGTGCAACTGCAAAAGACCTGCAACTGCAGAAGACCTGCAACTACAGAAGACCTGCAACTACAGAAGACGTGCAACTACAGAAGACCTGCAACTACAGAAGACCTGCAACTACAGAAGATGACGTACAACTACAGAAGACGTGCAACTACAGAAGACGTGCAACTACAGAAGACGTGCAACTACAGAAGATGACGTACAACTACTGCAGAAGATGTGCAACTGCAGAAGACGTGCAACTGCAGAAGACGTGCAACTGCAGTAGACGTGCAACTGCAGAAGACCTGCAAATACAGAAGACATGCAACTACAGAAGACCTGCAACTACAGAAGACGAAGTGCAACTACAGAAGACGCGCAACTACAGAAGACGACGTACAACTACAGAAGACGTGCAACTGCAGTAGACGTGCAACTGCAGAAGACCTGCAACTACAGAAGACGTGCAACTACAGAAGACCTGCAACTACAGAAGACGAAGTGCAACTACAGAAGACAAAGTGAAACTACAGAAGACGACGTACAACTACAGAAGACGTGCAACTACAGAAGACGTGCAACTGCAGAAGACGTGCAACTGCAGAAGACGTGCAACTGCAGAAGACGTGCAACTGCAGAAGACGTGCAACTACAGTAGACGTGCAACTACAATAGACGTTCAACTACAGAAGTTGACGTACAACTACTGCAGTAGATGTGCAACTGCAGCAGACTTACAACTGCAGAAGACGTGCAACTACAGAAGATGACGTACAACTGCAGAAGACGTGCAACTACAGAAGATGACGTACAACTTCTGCAGAAGATGTGCAACTACAGAAGACCTAGAACTGCAGAAGACGTGCAACTGCAGAAGACCTGCAACTGCAGAAGACGACGTGCAACTGCAGAAGACGACGTGCAACTGCAGAAGACCTGCAACTGCAGAAGACCTGCAACTGCAGAAGACGTGCAACTACAGAAGACGTGCAACTACAGAAGACCTGCAACTACAGTAGACGACGTACAACTACAGAAGACGTGCAACTACAAATGACGAAGTGCAACTACAGAAGACGCGCAACTACAGAAGATGACGTGCAACTACAGAAGAAGTGCAACTGTCGAAGACGACGTGCAACTACAGAAAACGACGTACAACTACAGAAGATGTGCAACTACAGTAGACGTGCAACTGCAGAAGACCTGCAACTACAGAAGACGTGCAACTACAGAAGACCTGCAACTACAGGAGACGAAGTGCAACTACAGAAGACGCGCAACTACAGAAGACGACGTGCAACTACAGAAGACGTGCAACTACAGAAGATGACGTACAACTACTGCAGAAGATGTGCAACTGCAGAAGACGTGCAACTGCAGAAGACGTGCAACTGCAGTAGACGTGCAACTGCAGAAGACCTGCAAATACAGAAGACGTGCAACTACAGAAGACCTGCAACTACAGAAGACGGAGTGCAACTACAGAAGACGCGCAACTACAGAAGACGACGTACAACTACAGAAGACGTGCAACTGCAGTAGACGTGCAACTGCAGAAGACCTGCAACTACAGAAGACGTGCAACTACAGAAGACCTGCAACTACAGAAGACGAAGTGCAACTACAGAAGACAAAGTGAAACTACAGAAGACGACGTACAACTACAGAAGACGTGCAACTACAGAAGACGTGCAACTGCAGAAGACATGCAACTGCAGAAGACGTGCAACTGCAGAAGACGTGCAACTGCAGAAGACGTGCAACTGCAGAAGACGTGCAACTACAGTAGACGTGCAACTACAATAGACGTTCAACTACAGAAGTTGACGTACAACTACTGCAGAAGATGTGCAACTGCAGCAGACTTACAACTGCAGAAGACGTGCAACTACAGAAGACGACGTACAACTGCAGAAGACGTGCAACTACAGAAGATGACGTACAACTACTGCAGAAGATGTGCAACTACAGAAGACCTACAACTGCAGAAGACGTGCAACTGCAGAAGACGTGCAACTACAGAAGACGACGTGCAACTGCAGAAGACCTGCAACTGCAGAAGACCTGCAACTGCAGAAAACCTGCAACTGCAGAAGACGTGCAACTACAGAAGACGTGCAACTACAGAAGACCTGCAACTACAGTAGACGACGTACAACTACAGAAGACGCGCAACTACAAATGACGAAGTGCAACTACAGAAGACGCGCAACTACAGAAGATGACGTGCAACTACAGAAGAAGTGCAACTGTCGAAGACCTGCAACTGCAGAAGACGTGCAACTACAGTAGACGTGCAACTACAGAAGACGTGCAACTACAAAAGACGTGCAACTACAGAAGATGACGTACAACTACTGCAGAAGATGTGCAACTGCAGCAGACTTACAACTGCAGAAGACGTGCAACTACAGAAGACGACGTACAACTGCAGAAGAAGTAAAACTACAGAAGATGACGTACAACTACTGCAGAAGATGTGCAACTACAGAAGACCTACAACTGCAGAAGACCTACAACTGCAGAAGACCTGCAACTGCAGAAGACCTACAACTGCAGAAGATGTGCAACTGCAGAAGACCTGCAACTACAGAAGATGAAGTGCAACTGCAGAAGACGTGCAACCACAGAAGACGTGCAACTACAGAAGACGTGCAACTACAGAAGATGACGTACAACTACTGCAGAGGATGTGCAACTGCAGAAGACCTGCAACTGCAGAAGACCTGCAACTGCAGAAGACGTGAAACTGCAGCAGACCTGCAACCTCAGAAGACGTGCAACTACAGTAGACGACGTACAACTGCAGAAGACGTGCAACTGCAGTAGACGTGCAACTGCAGTAGACATGCAACTGCAGTAGACGTGCAACTTCAGAAGACCTGCAACTGCAGAAGACCTGCAACTGCAGAAGACGTGCAACTGCAGAAGACGTGCAACTGCAGAAGACGTGCAACTGCAGAAGACGTGCAACTGCAGAAGACGTGCAACTGCAGTAGACGTGCAACTGCAGTAGACGTGTAACTGCAGTAGACGTGCAACTGCAGTAGACGTGCAACTGCAGTAGACGTGCAATTGCAGAAGACCTGCAACTGCAGAAGACCTGCAACTGCAGAAGACCTGCAACTGCAGAAGACGACCAACTACAGAAGACCTGCAACTACTGAAGACGAAGTGCAACTGCAGAAGACATGAAACTACAGAAGACGTGCAACTACAGAAGATGACGTACAACTACTGCAGAAGATGTGCAACTGCAGAAGACCTGCAACTGCAGAAGACCTGCAACTGCAGAAGACGTGAAACTGCAGCAGACCTGCAACTACAGTAGACGTGCAACTGCAGAAGCCCTGCAACTACAGAAGACGTGCAACTACAGAAGACGCGCAACTACAGAAGACGCGCAACTACAGAAGACGACGTACAACTACAGAAGACGTGCAACTACAGTAGACGTGCAACTACAGAAGACGAAGTGCAACTAAAGAAGACGCGCAACTACAGAAGACGACGTGCAACTACAGAAGAAGTGCAACTGTCGAAGACGACGTGCAACTACAGAAGACGACGTACAACTACAGAAGATGTGCAACTACAGTAGATGTGCAACTGCAGAAGACCTGCAACTGCAGAAGACCTGCAACTACAGAAGACGTGCAACTGCAGAAGATGTGCAACTACAGAAGACCTACAACTGCAGAAGACCTACAACTGCAGAAGACGTGCAACTGCAGAAGACGTGCAACTGCAGAAGACGTGCAACTACAGAAGACGACGTACAACTGCAGAAGACGTGCAACTACAGAAGATGACATACAACTACTGCAGAAGATGTGCAACTACAGAAGACCTACAACTGCAGAAGACGTGCAACTGCAGAAGACGTGCAACTGCAGAAGACGTGCAACTGCAGAAGACGTGCAACTGCAGAAGATGTGCAACTACAGAAGACCTACAACTGCAGAAGACCTGACATTGCAGAAGACGTGCAACTGCAGAAGACGTGCAACTGCAGAAGACGTGCAACTGCAGAAGACCTGCAACTGCAGAAGACCTGCAACTGCAGAAGACCTGCAACTGCAGAAGACGTGCAACTGCAGAAGACGTGCAACTGCAGAAGACGTGCAACTGCAGAAGACGTGCAACTGCAGAAGACGTGCAACTGCAGAAGACGTGCAACTGCAGAAGACGTGCAACTGCAGAAGACGTGCAACTACAGTAGACGTGCAACTACAATAGACGTTCAACTACAGAAGTTGACGTACAACTACTGCAGAAGATGTGCAACTGCAGCAGACTTACAACTGCAGAAGACGTGCAACTACAGAAGACGACGTACAACTGCAGAAGACGTGCAACTACAGAAGATGACGTACAACCACTGCAGAAGATGTGCAACTACAGAAGACCTAGAACTGCAGAAGACGTGCAACTGCAGAAGACCTGCAACTGCAGAAGACGACGTGCAACTGCAGAAGACGACGTGCAACTGCAGAAGACCTGCAACTGCAGAAGACCTGCAACTGCAGAAGACCTGCAACTGCAGAAGACCTGCAACTGCAGAAGACGTGCAACTACAGAAGACGTGCAACTACAGAAGACCTGCAACTACAGTAGACGACGTACAACTACAGAAGACGTGCAACTACAAATGACGAAGTGCAACTACAGAAGACGCGCAACTACAGAAGATGACGTGCAACTACAGAAGAAGTGCAACTGTCGAAGACGACGTGCAACTACAGAAAACGACGTACAACTACAGAAGATGTGCAACTACAGTAGACGTGCAACTGCAGAAGACCTGCAACTACAGAAGACGTGCAACTACAGAAGACCTGCAACTACAGGAGACGAAGTGCAACTACAGAAGACGCGCAACTACAGAAGACGACGTGCAACTACAGAAGACGTGCAACTACAGAAGATGTGCAACTGCAGAAGACGTGCAACTGCAGAAGACGTGCAACTGCAGTAGACGTGCAACTGCAGAAGACCTGCAAATACAGAAGACGTGCAACTACAGAAGACCTGCAACTACAGAAGACGAAGTGCGACTACAGAAGACGCGCAACTACAGAAGACGACGTACAACTACAGAAGACGTGCAACTGCAGTAGACGTGCAACTGCAGAAGACCTGCAACTACAGAAGACGTGCAACTACAGAAGACCTGCAACTACAGAAGACGAAGTGCAACTACAGAAGACAAAGTGAAACTACAGAAGACGACGTACAACTACAGAAGACGTGCAACTGCAGAAGACATGCAACTGCAGAAGACGTGCAACTGCAGAAGACGTGCAACTGCAGAAGACGTGCAACTGCAGAAGACGTGCAACTGCAGAAGACGTGCAACTACAGTAGACGTGCAACTACAATAGACGTTCAACTACAGAAGTTGATGTACAACTACTGCAGAAGATGTGCAACTGCAGCAGACTTACAACTGCAGAAGACGTGCAACTACAGAAGATGACGTACAACTACTGCAGAAGATGTGCAACTACAGAAGACCTACAACTGCAGAAGACGTGCAACTGCAGAAGACCTGCAACTGCAGAAGACCTGCAACTGCAGAAGACGTGCAACTACAGAAGACGACGTGCAACTGCAGAAGACCTGCAACTGCAGAAGACCTGCAACTGCAGAAGACCTGCAACTGCAGAAGACCTGCAACTGCAGAAAACCTGCAACTGCAGAAGACGTGCAACTACAGAAGACGTGCAACTACAGAAGACGCGCAACTACAGAAGATGACGTGCAACTACAGAAGAAGTGCAACTGTCGAAGACCTGCAACTGCAGAAGACGTGCAACTACAGTAGACGTGCAACTACAGAAGACGTGCAACTACAAAAGACGTGCAACTACAGAAGATGACGTACAACTACTGCAGAAGATGTGCAACTGCAGCAGACTTACAACTGCAGAAGATGTGCAACTACAGAAGACGACGTACAACTGCAGAAGACGTAAAACTACAGAAGATGACGTACAACTACTGCAGAAGATGTGCAACTACAGAAGACCTACAACTGCAGAAGACCTACAACTGCAGAAGACGTGCAACTGCAGAAGACGTGCAACTGCAGAAGACGTGCAACTACAGAAGACGACGTACAACTGCAGAAGACGTGCAACTACAGAAGATGACATACAACTACTGCAGAAGATGTGCAACTACAGAAGACCTACAACTGCAGAAGACGTGCAACTGCAGAAGACGTGCAACTGCAGAAGACGTGCAACTGCAGAAGACGTGCAACTGCAGAAGATGTGCAACTACAGAAGACCTACAACTGCAGAAGACCTACAACTTCAGAAGACGTGCAACTGCAGAAGACGTGCAACTGCAGAAGACGTGCAACTGCAGAAGACGTGCAACTGCAGAAGACGACGTACAACTGCAGAAGACGTGCAACTACAGAAGATGACATACAACTACTGCAGAAGATGTGCAACTACAGAAGACCTACAACTGCAGAAGACGTGCAACTGCAGAAGACGTGCAACTGCAGAAGACGTGCAACTGCAGAAGACGTGCAACTGCAGAAGACGTGCAACTGCAGAAGACGTGCAACTACAGAAGACCTACAACTGCAGAAGACCTGACATTGCAGAAGACGTGCAACTGCAGAAGACGTGCAACTGCAGAAGACGTGCAACTGCAGAAGACTTGCAACTGCAGAAGACCTGCAACTGCAGAAGACCTACAACTGCAGAAGACGTGCAACTACAGAAGACGACGTGCAACTGCAGAAGACCTGCAACTGCAGAAGACCTGCAACTACAGAAGACGTGCAACTACAGAAGACCTGCAACTACAGAAGACCTGCAACTACAGTAGACAACGTACAACTACAGAAGACGTGCAACTACAGAAGACCTGCAACTACAGAAGACCTGCAACTACAGAAGATGACGTACAACTACAGAAGACGTGCAACTACAGAAGACGTGCAACTACAGAAGACGTGCAACTACAGAAGATGACGTACAACTACTGCAGAAGATGTGCAACTGCAGAAGACGTGCAACTGCAGAAGACATGCAACTGCAGTAGACGTGCAACTGCAGAAGACCTGCAAATACAGAAGACATGCAACTACAGAAGACCTGCAACTACAGAAGACGAAGTGCAACTACAAAAGACGCGCAACTACAGAAGACGACGTACAACTACAGAAGACGTGCAACTGCAGTAGACGTGCAACTGCAGAAGACCTGCAACTACAGAAGACGTGCAACTACAGAAGACCTGCAACTACAGAAGACGAAGTGCAACTACAGAAGACAAAGTGAAACTACAGAAGACGACGTACAACTACAGAAGACGTGCAACTGCAGAAGACGTGCAACTGCAGAAGACGTGCAACTGCAGAAGACGTGCAACTGCAGAAGACGTGCAACTGCAGAAGACGTGCAACTACAGTAGACGTGCAACTACAATAGACGTTCAACTACAGAAGTTGACGTACAACTACTGCAGAAGATGTGCAACTGCAGCAGACTTACAACTGCAGAAGACGTGCAACTACAGAAGACGACGTACAACTGCAGAAGACGTGCAACTACAGAAGATGACGTACAACTACTGCAGAAGATGTGCAACTACAGAAGACCTAGAACTGCAGAAGACGTGCAACTGCAGAAGACCTGCAACTGCAGAAGACGACGTGCAACTGCAGAAGACGACGTGCAACTGCAGAAGACCTGCAACTGCAGAAGACCTGCAACTGCAGAAGACGACCAACTACAGAAGACCTGCAACTACTGAAGACGAAGTGCAACTGCAGAAGACATGAAACTACAGAAGACGTGCAACTACAGAAGATGACGTACAACTACTGCAGAAGATGTGCAACTGCAGAAGACCTGCAACTGCAGAAGACCTGCAACTGCAGAAGACGTGAAACTGCAGCAGACCTGCAACTACAGTAGACGTGCAACTGCAGAAGCCCTGCAACTACAGAAGACGTGCAACTACAGAAGACGCGCAACTACAGAAGATGCGCAACTACAGAAGACGACGTACAACTACAGAAGACGTGCAACTACAGTAGACGTGCAACTACAGAAGACGAAGTGCAACTAAAGAAGACGCGCAACTACAGAAGACGACGTGCAACTACAGAAGAAGTGCAACTGTCGAAGACGACGTGCAACTACAGAAGACGACGTACAACTACAGAAGATGTGCAACTACAGTAGATGTGCAACTGCAGAAGACCTGCAACTGCAGAAGACCTGCAACTACAGAAGACGTGCAACTGCAGAAGATGTGCAACTACAGAAGACCTACAACTGCAGAAGACCTACAACTGCAGAAGACGTGCAACTGCAGAAGACGTGCAACTGCAGAAGACGTGCAACTACAGAAGACGACGTACAACTGCAGAAGACGTGCAACTACAGAAGATGACATACAACTACTGCAGAAGATGTGCAACTACAGAAGACCTACAACTGCAGAAGACGTGCAACTGCAGAAGACGTGCAACTGCAGAAGACGTGCAACTGCAGAAGACGTGCAACTGCAGAAGATGTGCAACTACAGAAGACCTACAACTGCAGAAGACCTGACATTGCAGAAGACGTGCAACTGCAGAAGACGTGCAACTGCAGAAGACGTGCAACTGCAGAAGACCTGCAACTGCAGAAGACCTGCAACTGCAGAAGACCTACAACTGCAGAAGACGTGCAACTACAGAAGACGACGTGCAACTGCAGAAGACCTGCAACTGCAGAAGACCTGCAACTACAGAAGACGTGCAACTACAGAAGACCTGCAACTACAGAAGACCTGCAACTACAGTAGACAACGTACAACTACAGAAGACGTGCAACTACAGAAGACGTGCAACTACAGAAGACCTGCAACTACAGAAGACCTGCAACTACAGAAGATGACGTACAACTACAGAAGACGTGCAACTACAGAAGACGTGCAACTACAGAAGACGTGCAACTACAGAAGATGACGTACAACTACTGCAGAAGATGTGCAACTGCAGAAGACGTGCAACTGCAGAAGACATGCAACTGCAGTAGACGTGCAACTGCAGAAGACCTGCAACTGCAGAAGACCTGCAACTGCAGAAGACCTGCAACTGCAGAAGACCTGCAACTGCAGAAGACCTGCAACTGCAGAAAACCTGCAACTGCAGAAGACGTGCAACTACAGAAGACGTGCAACTACAGAAGACGCGCAACTACAGAAGATGACGTGCAACTACAGAAGAAGTGCAACTGTCGAAGACCTGCAACTGCAGAAGACGTGCAACTACAGTAGACGTGCAACTACAGAAGACGTGCAACTACAAAAGACGTGCAACTACAGAAGATGACGTACAACTACTGCAGAAGATGTGCAACTGCAGCAGACTTACAACTGCAGAAGATGTGCAACTACAGAAGACGACGTACAACTGCAGAAGACGTAAAACTACAGAAGATGACGTACAACTACTGCAGAAGATGTGCAACTACAGAAGACCTACAACTGCAGAAGACCTACAACTGCAGAAGACGTGCAACTGCAGAAGACGTGCAACTGCAGAAGACGTGCAACTACAGAAGACGACGTACAACTGCAGAAGACGTGCAACTACAGAAGATGACATACAACTACTGCAGAAGATGTGCAACTACAGAAGACCTACAACTGCAGAAGACGTGCAACTGCAGAAGACGTGCAACTGCAGAAGACGTGCAACTGCAGAAGACGTGCAACTGCAGAAGATGTGCAACTACAGAAGACCTACAACTGCAGAAGACCTACAACTTCAGAAGACGTGCAACTGCAGAAGACGTGCAACTGCAGAAGACGTGCAACTGCAGAAGACGTGCAACTGCAGAAGACGACGTACAACTGCAGAAGACGTGCAACTACAGAAGATGACATACAACTACTGCAGAAGATGTGCAACTACAGAAGACCTACAACTGCAGAAGACGTGCAACTGCAGAAGACGTGCAACTGCAGAAGACGTGCAACTGCAGAAGACGTGCAACTGCAGAAGACGTGCAACTGCAGAAGACGTGCAACTACAGAAGACCTACAACTGCAGAAGACCTGACATTGCAGAAGACGTGCAACTGCAGAAGACGTGCAACTGCAGAAGACGTGCAACTGCAGAAGACTTGCAACTGCAGAAGACCTGCAACTGCAGAAGACCTACAACTGCAGAAGACGTGCAACTACAGAAGACGACGTGCAACTGCAGAAGACCTGCAACTGCAGAAGACCTGCAACTACAGAAGACGTGCAACTACAGAAGACCTGCAACTACAGAAGACCTGCAACTACAGTAGACAACGTACAACTACAGAAGACGTGCAACTACAGAAGACCTGCAACTACAGAAGACCTGCAACTACAGAAGATGACGTACAACTACAGAAGACGTGCAACTACAGAAGACGTGCAACTACAGAAGACGTGCAACTACAGAAGATGACGTACAACTACTGCAGAAGATGTGCAACTGCAGAAGACGTGCAACTGCAGAAGACATGCAACTGCAGTAGACGTGCAACTGCAGAAGACCTGCAAATACAGAAGACATGCAACTACAGAAGACCTGCAACTACAGAAGACGAAGTGCAACTACAAAAGACGCGCAACTACAGAAGACGACGTACAACTACAGAAGACGTGCAACTGCAGTAGACGTGCAACTGCAGAAGACCTGCAACTACAGAAGACGTGCAACTACAGAAGACCTGCAACTACAGAAGACGAAGTGCAACTACAGAAGACAAAGTGAAACTACAGAAGACGACGTACAACTACAGAAGACGTGCAACTGCAGAAGACGTGCAACTGCAGAAGACGTGCAACTGCAGAAGACGTGCAACTGCAGAAGACGTGCAACTGCAGAAGACCTGCAACTACAGAAGACCTGCAACTACAGAAGATGACGTACAACTACAGAAGACGTGCAACTACAGAAGACGTGCAACTACAGAAGACGTGCAACTACAGAAGATGACGTACAACTACTGCAGAAGATGTGCAACTGCAGAAGACGTGCAACTGCAGAAGACATGCAACTGCAGTAGACGTGCAACTGCAGAAGACCTGCAACTGCAGAAGACCTGCAACTGCAGAAGACCTGCAACTGCAGAAGACCTGCAACTGCAGAAGACCTGCAACTGCAGAAAACCTGCAACTGCAGAAGACGTGCAACTACAGAAGACGTGCAACTACAGAAGACGCGCAACTACAGAAGATGACGTGCAACTACAGAAGAAGTGCAACTGTCGAAGACCTGCAACTGCAGAAGACGTGCAACTACAGTAGACGTGCAACTACAGAAGACGTGCAACTACAAAAGACGTGCAACTACAGAAGATGACGTACAACTACTGCAGAAGATGTGCAACTGCAGCAGACTTACAACTGCAGAAGATGTGCAACTACAGAAGACGACGTACAACTGCAGAAGACGTAAAACTACAGAAGATGACGTACAACTACTGCAGAAGATGTGCAACTACAGAAGACCTACAACTGCAGAAGACCTACAACTGCAGAAGACGTGCAACTGCAGAAGACGTGCAACTGCAGAAGACGTGCAACTACAGAAGACGACGTACAACTGCAGAAGACGTGCAACTACAGAAGATGACATACAACTACTGCAGAAGATGTGCAACTACAGAAGACCTACAACTGCAGAAGACGTGCAACTGCAGAAGACGTGCAACTGCAGAAGACGTGCAACTGCAGAAGACGTGCAACTGCAGAAGATGTGCAACTACAGAAGACCTACAACTGCAGAAGACCTACAACTTCAGAAGACGTGCAACTGCAGAAGACGTGCAACTGCAGAAGACGTGCAACTGCAGAAGACGTGCAACTGCAGAAGACGACGTACAACTGCAGAAGACGTGCAACTACAGAAGATGACATACAACTACTGCAGAAGATGTGCAACTACAGAAGACCTACAACTGCAGAAGACGTGCAACTGCAGAAGACGTGCAACTGCAGAAGACGTGCAACTGCAGAAGACGTGCAACTGCAGAAGACGTGCAACTGCAGAAGACGTGCAACTACAGAAGACCTACAACTGCAGAAGACCTGACATTGCAGAAGACGTGCAACTGCAGAAGACGTGCAACTGCAGAAGACGTGCAACTGCAGAAGACTTGCAACTGCAGAAGACCTGCAACTGCAGAAGACCTACAACTGCAGAAGACGTGCAACTACAGAAGACGACGTGCAACTGCAGAAGACCTGCAACTGCAGAAGACCTGCAACTACAGAAGACGTGCAACTACAGAAGACCTGCAACTACAGAAGACCTGCAACTACAGTAGACAACGTACAACTACAGAAGACGTGCAACTACAGAAGACCTGCAACTACAGAAGACCTGCAACTACAGAAGATGACGTACAACTACAGAAGACGTGCAACTACAGAAGACGTGCAACTACAGAAGACGTGCAACTACAGAAGATGACGTACAACTACTGCAGAAGATGTGCAACTGCAGAAGACGTGCAACTGCAGAAGACATGCAACTGCAGTAGACGTGCAACTGCAGAAGACCTGCAAATACAGAAGACATGCAACTACAGAAGACCTGCAACTACAGAAGACGAAGTGCAACTACAAAAGACGCGCAACTACAGAAGACGACGTACAACTACAGAAGACGTGCAACTGCAGTAGACGTGCAACTGCAGAAGACCTGCAACTACAGAAGACGTGCAACTACAGAAGACCTGCAACTACAGAAGACGAAGTGCAACTACAGAAGACAAAGTGAAACTACAGAAGACGACGTACAACTACAGAAGACGTGCAACTGCAGAAGACGTGCAACTGCAGAAGACGTGCAACTGCAGAAGACGTGCAACTGCAGAAGACGTGCAACTGCAGAAGACGTGCAACTACAGTAGACGTGCAACTACAATAGACGTTCAACTACAGAAGTTGACGTACAACTACTGCAGAAGATGTGCAACTGCAGCAGACTTACAACTGCAGAAGACGTGCAACTACAGAAGACGACGTACAACTGCAGAAGACGTGCAACTACAGAAGATGACGTACAACTACTGCAGAAGATGTGCAACTACAGAAGACCTAGAACTGCAGAAGACGTGCAACTGCAGAAGACCTGCAACTGCAGAAGACGACGTGCAACTGCAGAAGACGACGTGCAACTGCAGAAGACCTGCAACTGCAGAAGACCTGCAACTGCAGAAGACGACCAACTACAGAAGACCTGCAACTACTGAAGACGAAGTGCAACTGCAGAAGACATGAAACTACAGAAGACGTGCAACTACAGAAGATGACGTACAACTACTGCAGAAGATGTGCAACTGCAGAAGACCTGCAACTGCAGAAGACCTGCAACTGCAGAAGACGTGAAACTGCAGCAGACCTGCAACTACAGTAGACGTGCAACTGCAGAAGCCCTGCAACTACAGAAGACGTGCAACTACAGAAGACGCGCAACTACAGAAGATGCGCAACTACAGAAGACGACGTACAACTACAGAAGACGTGCAACTACAGTAGACGTGCAACTACAGAAGACGAAGTGCAACTAAAGAAGACGCGCAACTACAGAAGACGACGTGCAACTACAGAAGAAGTGCAACTGTCGAAGACGACGTGCAACTACAGAAGACGACGTACAACTACAGAAGATGTGCAACTACAGTAGATGTGCAACTGCAGAAGACCTGCAACTGCAGAAGACCTGCAACTACAGAAGACGTGCAACTGCAGAAGATGTGCAACTACAGAAGACCTACAACTGCAGAAGACCTACAACTGCAGAAGACGTGCAACTGCAGAAGACGTGCAACTGCAGAAGACGTGCAACTACAGAAGACGACGTACAACTGCAGAAGACGTGCAACTACAGAAGATGACATACAACTACTGCAGAAGATGTGCAACTACAGAAGACCTACAACTGCAGAAGACGTGCAACTGCAGAAGACGTGCAACTGCAGAAGACGTGCAACTGCAGAAGACGTGCAACTGCAGAAGATGTGCAACTACAGAAGACCTACAACTGCAGAAGACCTGACATTGCAGAAGACGTGCAACTGCAGAAGACGTGCAACTGCAGAAGACGTGCAACTGCAGAAGACCTGCAACTGCAGAAGACCTGCAACTGCAGAAGACCTACAACTGCAGAAGACGTGCAACTACAGAAGACGACGTGCAACTGCAGAAGACCTGCAACTGCAGAAGACCTGCAACTACAGAAGACGTGCAACTACAGAAGACCTGCAACTACAGAAGACCTGCAACTACAGTAGACAACGTACAACTACAGAAGACGTGCAACTACAGAAGACGTGCAACTACAGAAGACCTGCAACTACAGAAGACCTGCAACTACAGAAGATGACGTACAACTACAGAAGACGTGCAACTACAGAAGACGTGCAACTACAGAAGACGTGCAACTACAGAAGATGACGTACAACTACTGCAGAAGATGTGCAACTGCAGAAGACGTGCAACTGCAGAAGACATGCAACTGCAGTAGACGTGCAACTGCAGAAGACCTGCAAATACAGAAGACATGCAACTACAGAAGACCTGCAACTACAGAAGACGAAGTGCAACTACAAAAGACGCGCAACTACAGAAGACGACGTACAACTACAGAAGACGTGCAACTGCAGTAGACGTGCAACTGCAGAAGACCTGCAACTACAGAAGACGTGCAACTACAGAAGACCTGCAACTACAGAAGACGAAGTGCAACTACAGAAGACAAAGTGAAACTACAGAAGACGACGTACAACTACAGAAGACGTGCAACTACAGAAGATGAAGTGCAACTGCAGAAGACGTGCAACCACAGAAGACGTGCAACTACAGAAGACGTGCAACTACAGAAGATGACGTACAACTACTGCAGAGGATGTGCAACTGCAGAAGACCTGCAACTGCAGAAGACCTGCAACTGCAGAAGACGTGAAACTGCAGCAGACCTGCAACCTCAGAAGACGTGCAACTACAGTAGACGACGTACAACTGCAGAAGACGTGCAACTGCAGTAGACGTGCAACTGCAGTAGACATGCAACTGCAGTAGACGTGCAA
This sequence comes from Eucyclogobius newberryi, assembly GCF_026437365.1. NCBI lineage: Eukaryota > Metazoa > Chordata > Actinopteri > Gobiiformes > Gobiidae > Eucyclogobius > Eucyclogobius newberryi. The sequence continues at coordinate 23,489,093 of NW_027316500.1, read as the reverse complement.
CTTCAGAAGACCTGCAACTGCAGAAGACCTGCAACTGCAGAAGACGTGCAACTGCAGAAGACGTGCAACTGCAGAAGACGTGCAACTGCAGAAGACGTGCAACTGCAGAAGACGTGCAACTGCAGTAGACGTGCAACTGCAGTAGACGTGTAACTGCAGTAGACGTGCAACTGCAGTAGACGTGCAACTGCAGTAGACGTGCAATTGCAGAAGACCTGCAACTGCAGAAGACCTGCAACTGCAGAAGACCTGCAACTGCAGAAGACGACCAACTACAGAAGACCTGCAACTACTGAAGACGAAGTGCAACTGCAGAAGACATGAAACTACAGAAGACGTGCAACTACAGAAGATGACGTACAACTACTGCAGAAGATGTGCAACTGCAGAAGACCTGCAACTGCAGAAGACCTGCAACTGCAGAAGACGTGAAACTGCAGCAGACCTGCAACTACAGTAGACGTGCAACTGCAGAAGCCCTGCAACTACAGAAGACGTGCAACTACAGAAGACGCGCAACTACAGAAGACGCGCAACTACAGAAGACGACGTACAACTACAGAAGACGTGCAACTACAGTAGACGTGCAACTACAGAAGACGAAGTGCAACTAAAGAAGACGCGCAACTACAGAAGACGACGTGCAACTACAGAAGAAGTGCAACTGTCGAAGACGACGTGCAACTACAGAAGACGACGTACAACTACAGAAGATGTGCAACTACAGTAGATGTGCAACTGCAGAAGACCTGCAACTGCAGAAGACCTGCAACTACAGAAGACGTGCAACTGCAGAAGATGTGCAACTACAGAAGACCTACAACTGCAGAAGACCTACAACTGCAGAAGACGTGCAACTGCAGAAGACGTGCAACTGCAGAAGACGTGCAACTACAGAAGACGACGTACAACTGCAGAAGACGTGCAACTACAGAAGATGACATACAACTACTGCAGAAGATGTGCAACTACAGAAGACCTACAACTGCAGAAGACGTGCAACTGCAGAAGACGTGCAACTGCAGAAGACGTGCAACTGCAGAAGACGTGCAACTGCAGAAGACGTGCAACTGCAGAAGATGTGCAACTACAGAAGACCTACAACTGCAGAAGACCTGACATTGCAGAAGACGTGCAACTGCAGAAGACGTGCAACTGCAGAAGACGTGCAACTGCAGAAGACCTGCAACTGCAGAAGACCTGCAACTGCAGAAGACCTACAACTGCAGAAGACGTGCAACTGCAGAAGACGTGCAACTGCAGAAGACGTGCAACTGCAGAAGACGTGCAACTGCAGAAGACGTGCAACTGCAGAAGACGTGCAACTGCAGAAGACGTGCAACTGCAGAAGACGTGCAACTGCAGAAGACGTGCAACTACAGTAGACGTGCAACTACAATAGACGTTCAACTACAGAAGTTGACGTACAACTACTGCAGAAGATGTGCAACTGCAGCAGACTTACAACTGCAGAAGACGTGCAACTACAGAAGACGACGTACAACTGCAGAAGACGTGCAACTACAGAAGATGACGTACAACTACTGCAGAAGATGTGCAACTACAGAAGACCTAGAACTGCAGAAGACGTGCAACTGCAGAAGACCTGCAACTGCAGAAGACGACGTGCAACTGCAGAAGACGACGTGCAACTGCAGAAGACCTGAAACTGCAGAAGACCTGCAACTGCAGAAGACCTGCAACTGCAGAAGACCTGCAACTGCAGAAGACGTGCAACTACAGAAGACGTGCAACTACAGAAGACCTGCAACTACAGTAGACGACGTACAACTACAGAAGACGTGCAACTACAAATGACGAAGTGCAACTACAGAAGACGCGCAACTACAGAAGATGACGTGCAACTACAGAAGAAGTGCAACTGTCGAAGACGACGTGCAACTACAGAAAACGACGTACAACTACAGAAGATGTGCAACTACAGTAGACGTGCAACTGCAGAAGACCTGCAACTACAGAAGACGTGCAACTACAGAAGACCTGCAACTACAGGAGACGAAGTGCAACTACAGAAGACGCGCAACTACAGAAGACGACGTGCAACTACAGAAGACGTGCAACTACAGAAGATGTGCAACTGCAGAAGACGTGCAACTGCAGAAGACGTGCAACTGCAGTAGACGTGCAACTGCAGAAGACCTGCAAATACAGAAGACGTGCAACTACAGAAGACCTGCAACTACAGAAGACGAAGTGCGACTACAGAAGACGCGCAACTACAGAAGACGACGTACAACTACAGAAGACGTGCAACTGCAGTAGACGTGCAACTGCAGAAGACCTGCAACTACAGAAGACGTGCAACTACAGAAGACCTGCAACTACAGAAGACGAAGTGCAACTACAGAAGACAAAGTGAAACTACAGAAGACGACGTACAACTACAGAAGACGTGCAACTGCAGAAGACATGCAACAGCAGAAGACGTGCAACTGCAGAAGACGTGCAACTGCAGAAGACGTGCAACTGCAGAAGACGTGCAACTGCAGAAGACGTGCAACTACAGTAGACGTGCAACTACAATAGACGTTCAACTACAGAAGTTGATGTACAACTACTGCAGAAGATGTGCAACTGCAGCAGACTTACAACTGCAGAAGACGTGCAACTACAGAAGATGACGTACAACTACTGCAGAAGATGTGCAACTACAGAAGACCTACAACTGCAGAAGACGTGCAACTGCAGAAGACCTGCAACTGCAGAAGACCTGCAACTGCAGAAGACGTGCAACTACAGAAGACGACGTGCAACTGCAGAAGACCTGCAACTGCAGAAGACCTGCAACTGCAGAAGACCTGCAACTGCAGAAGACCTGCAACTGCAGAAAACCTGCAACTGCAGAAGACGTGCAACTACAGAAGACGTGCAACTACAGAAGACGCGCAACTACAGAAGATGACGTGCAACTACAGAAGAAGTGCAACTGTCGAAGACCTGCAACTGCAGAAGACGTGCAACTACAGTAGACGTGCAACTACAGAAGACGTGCAACTACAAAAGACGTGCAACTACAGAAGATGACGTACAACTACTGCAGAAGATGTGCAACTGCAGCAGACTTACAACTGCAGAAGATGTGCAACTACAGAAGACGACGTACAACTGCAGAAGACGTAAAACTACAGAAGATGACGTACAACTACTGCAGAAGATGTGCAACTACAGAAGACCTACAACTGCAGAAGACCTACAACTGCAGAAGACGTGCAACTGCAGAAGACGTGCAACTGCAGAAGACGTGCAACTACAGAAGACGACGTACAACTGCAGAAGACGTGCAACTACAGAAGATGACATACAACTACTGCAGAAGATGTGCAACTACAGAAGACCTACAACTGCAGAAGACGTGCAACTGCAGAAGACGTGCAACTGCAGAAGACGTGCAACTGCAGAAGACGTGCAACTGCAGAAGACGTGCAACTGCAGAAGATGTGCAACTACAGAAGACCTACAACTGCAGAAGACCTACAACTTCAGAAGACGTGCAACTGCAGAAGACGTGCAACTGCAGAAGACGTGCAACTGCAGAAGACGTGCAACTACAGAAGACGACGTACAACTGCAGAAGACGTGCAACTACAGAAGATGACATACAACTACTGCAGAAGATGTGCAACTACAGAAGACCTACAACTGCAGAAGACGTGCAACTGCAGAAGACGTGCAACTGCAGAAGACGTGCAACTGCAGAAGACGTGCAACTGCAGAAGACGTGCAACTGCAGAAGACGTGCAACTACAGAAGACCTACAACTGCAGAAGACCTGACATTGCAGAAGACGTGCAACTGCAGAAGACGTGCAACTGCAGAAGACGTGCAACTGCAGAAGACCTGCAACTGCAGAAGACCTGCAACTGCAGAAGACCTACAACTGCAGAAGACGTGCAACTACAGAAGACGACGTGCAACTGCAGAAGACCTGCAACTGCAGAAGACCTGCAACTACAGAAGACGTGCAACTACAGAAGACCTGCAACTACAGAAGACCTGCAACTACAGTAGACAACGTACAACTACAGAAGACGTGCAACTACAGAAGACCTGCAACTACAGAAGACCTGCAACTACAGAAGATGACGTACAACTACAGAAGACGTGCAACTACAGAAGACGTGCAACTACAGAAGACGTGCAACTACAGAAGATGACGTACAACTACTGCAGAAGATGTGCAACTGCAGAAGACGTGCAACTGCAGAAGACATGCAACTGCAGTAGACGTGCAACTGCAGAAGACCTGCAAATACAGAAGACATGCAACTACAGAAGACCTGCAACTACAGAAGACGAAGTGCAACTACAAAAGACGCGCAACTACAGAAGACGACGTACAACTACAGAAGACGTGCAACTGCAGTAGACGTGCAACTGCAGAAGACCTGCAACTACAGAAGACGTGCAACTACAGAAGACCTGCAACTACAGAAGACGAAGTGCAACTACAGAAGACAAAGTGAAACTACAGAAGACGACGTACAACTACAGAAGACGTGCAACTGCAGAAGACGTGCAACTGCAGAAGACGTGCAACTGCAGAAGACGTGCAACTGCAGAAGACGTGCAACTGCAGAAGACGTGCAACTACAGTAGACGTGCAACTACAATAGACGTTCAACTACAGAAGTTGACGTACAACTACTGCAGAAGATGTGCAACTGCAGCAGACTTACAACTGCAGAAGACGTGCAACTACAGAAGACGACGTACAACTGCAGAAGACGTGCAACTACAGAAGATGACGTACAACTACTGCAGAAGATGTGCAACTACAGAAGACCTAGAACTGCAGAAGACGTGCAACTGCAGAAGACCTGCAACTGCAGAAGACGACGTGCAACTGCAGAAGACGACGTGCAACTGCAGAAGACCTGCAACTGCAGAAGACCTGCAACTGCAGAAGACGACCAACTACAGAAGACCTGCAACTACTGAAGACGAAGTGCAACTGCAGAAGACATGAAACTACAGAAGACGTGCAACTACAGAAGATGACGTACAACTACTGCAGAAGATGTGCAACTGCAGAAGACCTGCAACTGCAGAAGACCTGCAACTGCAGAAGACGTGAAACTGCAGCAGACCTGCAACTGCAGAAGACGTGAAACTGCAGCAGACCTGCAACTACAGTAGACGTGCAACTGCAGAAGCCCTGCAACTACAGAAGACGTGCAACTACAGAAGACGCGCAACTACAGAAGATGCGCAACTACAGAAGACGACGTACAACTACAGAAGACGTGCAACTACAGTAGACGTGCAACTACAGAAGACGAAGTGCAACTAAAGAAGACGCGCAACTACAGAAGACGACGTGCAACTACAGAAGAAGTGCAACTGTCGAAGACGACGTGCAACTACAGAAGACGACGTACAACTACAGAAGATGTGCAACTACAGTAGATGTGCAACTGCAGAAGACCTGCAACTGCAGAAGACCTGCAACTACAGAAGACGTGCAACTGCAGAAGATGTGCAACTACAGAAGACCTACAACTGCAGAAGACCTACAACTGCAGAAGACGTGCAACTGCAGAAGACGTGCAACTGCAGAAGACGTGCAACTACAGAAGACGACGTACAACTGCAGAAGACGTGCAACTACAGAAGATGACATACAACTACTGCAGAAGATGTGCAACTACAGAAGACCTACAACTGCAGAAGACGTGCAACTGCAGAAGACGTGCAACTGCAGAAGACGTGCAACTGCAGAAGACGTGCAACTGCAGAAGATGTGCAACTACAGAAGACCTACAACTGCAGAAGACCTGACATTGCAGAAGACGTGCAACTGCAGAAGACGTGCAACTGCAGAAGACGTGCAACTGCAGAAGACCTGCAACTGCAGAAGACCTGCAACTGCAGAAGACCTACAACTGCAGAAGACGTGCAACTACAGAAGACGACGTGCAACTGCAGAAGACCTGCAACTGCAGAAGACCTGCAACTACAGAAGACGTGCAACTACAGAAGACCTGCAACTACAGAAGACCTGCAACTACAGTAGACAACGTACAACTACAGAAGACGTGCAACTACAGAAGACCTGCAACTACAGAAGACCTGCAACTACAGAAGATGACGTACAACTACAGAAGACGTGCAACTACAGAAGACGTGCAACTACAGAAGACGTGCAACTACAGAAGATGACGTACAACTACTGCAGAAGATGTGCAACTGCAGAAGACGTGCAACTGCAGAAGACATGCAACTGCAGTAGACGTGCAACTGCAGAAGACCTGCAAATACAGAAGACATGCAACTACAGAAGACCTGCAACTACAGAAGACGAAGTGCAACTACAAAAGACGCGCAACTACAGAAGACGACGTACAACTACAGAAGACGTGCAACTGCAGTAGACGTGCAACTGCAGAAGACCTGCAACTACAGAAGACGTGCAACTACAGAAGACCTGCAACTACAGAAGACGAAGTGCAACTACAGAAGACAAAGTGAAACTACAGAAGACGACGTACAACTACAGAAGACGTGCAACTGCAGAAGACGTGCAACTGCAGAAGACGTGCAACTGCAGAAGACGTGCAACTGCAGAAGACGTGCAACTGCAGAAGACGTGCAACTACAGTAGACGTGCAACTACAATAGACGTTCAACTACAGAAGTTGACGTACAACTACTGCAGAAGATGTGCAACTGCAGCAGACTTACAACTGCAGAAGACGTGCAACTACAGAAGACGACGTACAACTGCAGAAGACGTGCAACTACAGAAGATGACGTACAACTACTGCAGAAGATGTGCAACTACAGAAGACCTAGAACTGCAGAAGACGTGCAACTGCAGAAGACCTGCAACTGCAGAAGACGACGTGCAACTGCAGAAGACGACGTGCAACTGCAGAAGACCTGCAACTGCAGAAGACCTGCAACTGCAGAAGACCTGCAACTGCAGAAGACCTGCAACTGCAGAAGACGTGCAACTACAGAAGACGTGCAACTACAGAAGACCTGCAACTACAGTAGACGACGTACAACTACAGAAGACGTGCAACTACAAATGACGAAGTGCAACTACAGAAGACGCGCAACTACAGAAGATGACGTGCAACTACAGAAGAAGTGCAACTGTCGAAGACGACGTGCAACTACAGAAAACGACGTACAACTACAGAAGATGTGCAACTACAGTAGACGTGCAACTGCAGAAGACCTGCAACTACAGAAGACGTGCAACTACAGAAGACCTGCAACTACAGGAGACGAAGTGCAACTACAGAAGACGCGCAACTACAGAAGACGACGTGCAACTACAGAAGACGTGCAACTACAGAAGATGACGTACAACTACTGCAGAAGATGTGCAACTGCAGAAGACGTGCAACTGCAGAAGACGTGCAACTGCAGTAGACGTGCAACTGCAGAAGACCTGCAAATACAGAAGACGTGCAACTACAGAAGACCTGCAACTACAGAAGACGAAGTGCAACTACAGAAGACGCGCAACTACAGAAGACGACGTACAACTACAGAAGACGTGCAACTGCAGTAGACGTGCAACTGCAGAAGACCTGCAACTACAGAAGACGTGCAACTACAGACGAAGTGCAACTACAGAAGACGAAGTGCAACTACAGAAGACAAAGTGAAACTACAGAAGACGACGTACAACTACAGAAGACGTGCAACTGCAGAAGACATGCAACTGCAGAAGACGTGCAACTGCAGAAGACGTGCAACTGCAGAAGACGTGCAACTGCAGAAGACGTGCAACTGCAGAAGACGTGCAACTGCAGAAGACGTGCAACTACAGTAGACGTGCAACTACAATAGACGTTCAACTACAGAAGTTGATGTACAACTACTGCAGAAGATGTGCAACTGCAGCAGACTTACAACTGCAGAAGACGTGCAACTACAGAAGATGACGTACAACTACTGCAGAAGATGTGCAACTACAGAAGACCTACAACTGCAGAAGACGTGCAACTGCAGAAGACCTGCAACTGCAGAAGACCTGCAACTGCAGAAGACGACGTGCAACTGCAGAAGACCTGCAACTGCAGAAGACCTGCAACTGCAGAAGACCTGCAACTGCAGAAGACCTGCAACTGCAGAAAACCTGCAACTGCAGAAGACGTGCAACTACAGAAGACGTGCAACTACAGAAGACGCGCAACTACAGAAGATGACGTGCAACTACAGAAGAAGTGCAACTGTCGAAGACCTGCAACTGCAGAAGACGTGCAACTACAGTAGACGTGCAACTACAGAAGACGTGCAACTACAAAAGACGTGCAACTACAGAAGATGACGTACAACTACTGCAGAAGATGTGCAACTGCAGCAGACTTACAACTGCAGAAGACGTGCAACTACAGAAGACGACGTACAACTGCAGAAGACGTAAAACTACAGAAGATGACGTACAACTACTGCAGAAGATGTGCAACTACAGAAGACCTACAACTGCAGAAGACCTACAACTGCAGAAGACGTGCAACTGCAGAAGACGTGCAACTGCAGAAGACGTGCAACTACAGAAGACGACGTACAACTGCAGAAGACGTGCAACTACAGAAGATGACATACAACTACTGCAGAAGATGTGCAACTACAGAAGACCTACAACTGCAGAAGACGTGCAACTGCAGAAGACGTGCAACTGCAGAAGACGTGCAACTGCAGAAGACGTGCAACTGCAGAAGACGTGCAACTACAGAAGACCTACAACTGCAGAAGACCTACAACTGCAGAAGACGTGCAACTGCAGAAGACGTGCAACTGCAGAAGACCTGCAACTGCAGAAGACCTGCAACTGCAGAAGACCTGCAACTGCAGAAGACCTACAACTGCAGAAGACGTGCAACTACAGAAGACGACGTGCAACTGCAAAAGACCTGCAACTGCAGAAGACCTGCAACTACAGAAGACCTGCAACTACAGAAGACGTGCAACTACAGAAGACCTGCAACTACAGAAGACCTGCAACTACAGTAGACAACGTACAACTACAGAAGACGTGCAACTACAGAAGACCTGCAACTACAGAAGACCTGCAACTACAGAAGATGACGTACAACTACAGAAGACGTGCAACTACAGAAGACGTGCAACTACAGAAGACGTGCAACTACAGAAGATGACGTACAACTACTGCAGAAGATGTGCAACTGCAGAAGACGTGCAACTGCAGAAGACGTGCAACTGCAGTAGACGTGCAACTGCAGAAGACCTGCAAATACAGAAGACATGCAACTACAGAAGACCTGCAACTACAGAAGACGAAGTGCAACTACAGAAGACGCGCAACTACAGAAGACGACGTACAACTACAGAAGACGTGCAACTGCAGTAGACGTGCAACTGCAGAAGACCTGCAACTACAGAAGACGTGCAACTACAGAAGACCTGCAACTACAGAAGACGAAGTGCAACTACAGAAGACAAAGTGAAACTACAGAAGACGACGTACAACTACAGAAGACGTGCAACTACAGAAGACGTGCAACTGCAGAAGACGTGCAACTGCAGAAGACGTGCAACTGCAGAAGACGTGCAACTGCAGAAGACGTGCAACTACAGTAGACGTGCAACTACAATAGACGTTCAACTACAGAAGTTGACGTACAACTACTGCAGAAGATGTGCAACTGCAGCAGACTTACAACTGCAGAAGACGTGCAACTACAGAAGATGACGTACAACTGCAGAAGACGTGCAACTACAGAAGATGACGTACAACTACTGCAGAAGATGTGCAACTACAGAAGACCTAGAACTGCAGAAGACGTGCAACTGCAGAAGACCTGCAACTGCAGAAGACGACGTGCAACTGCAGAAGACGACGTGCAACTGCAGAAGACCTGCAACTGCAGAAGACCTGCAACTGCAGAAGACCTGCAACTGCAGAAGACCTGCAACTGCAGAAGACGTGCAACTACAGAAGACGTGCAACTACAGAAGACCTGCAACTACAGTAGACGACGTACAACTACAGAAGACGTGCAACTACAAATGACGAAGTGCAACTACAGAAGACGCGCAACTACAGAAGATGACGTGCAACTACAGAAGAAGTGCAACTGTCGAAGACGACGTGCAACTACAGAAAACGACGTACAACTACAGAAGATTAGCAACTACAGTAGACGTGCAACTGCAGAAGACCTGCAAGTACAGAAGACGTGCAACTACAGAAGACCTGCAACTACAGGAGACGAAGTGCAACTACAGAAGACGCGCAACTACAGAAGACGACGTGCAACTACAGAAGACGTGCAACTACAGAAGATGACGTACAACTACTGCAGAAGATGTGCAACTGCAGAAGACGTGCAACTGCAGAAGACGTGCAACTGCAGTAGACGTGCAACTGCAGAAGACCTGCAAATACAGAAGACGTGCAACTACAGAAGACCTGCAACTACAGAAGACGGAGTGCAACTACAGAAGACGCGCAACTACAGAAGACGACGTACAACTACAGAAGACGTGCAACTGCAGTAGACGTGCAACTGCAGAAGACCTGCAACTACAGAAGACGTGCAACTACAGAAGACCTGCAACTACAGAAGACGAAGTGCAACTACAGAAGACAAAGTGAAACTACAGAAGACGACGTACAACTACAGAAGACGTGCAACTACAGAAGACGTGCAACTGCAGAAGACGTGCAACTGCAGAAGACGTGCAACTGCAGAAGACGTGCAACTGCAGAAGACGTGCAACTGCAGAAGACGTGCAACTACAGTAGACGTGCAACTACAATAGACGTTCAACTACAGAAGTTGACGTACAACTACTGCAGAAGATGTGCAACTGCAGCAGACTTACAACTGCAGAAGACGTGCAACTACAGAAGACGACGTACAACTGCAGAAGACGTGCAACTACAGAAGATGACGTACAACTACTGCAGAAGATGTGCAACTACAGAAGACCTACAACTGCAGAAGACGTGCAACTGCAGAAGACCTGCAACTGCAGAAGACGTGCAACTACAGAAGACGACGTGCAACTGCAGAAGACCTGCAACTGCAGAAGACCTGCAACTGCAGAAGACCTGCAACTGCAGAAAACCTGCAACTGCAGAAGACGTGCAACTACAGAAGACGTGCAACTACAGAAGACCTGCAACTACAGTAGACGACGTACAACTACAGAAGACGCGCAACTACAAATGACGAAGTGCAACTACAGAAGACGCGCAACTACAGAAGATGACGTGCAACTACAGAAGAAGTGCAACTGTCGAAGACCTGCAACTGCAGAAAACGACGTACAACTACAGAAGATGTGCAACTACAGTAGACGTGCAACTGCAGAAGACCTGCAACTACAGAAGACGTGCAACTACAGAAGACCTACAACTACAGGAGACGAAGTGCAACTACAGAAGACGCGCAACTACAGAAGACGACGTACAACTACAGAAGACGTGCAACTACAAAAGACGTGCAACTACAGAAGATGACGTACAACTACTGCAGAAGATGTGCAACTGCAGCAGACTTACAACTGCAGAAGACGTGCAACTACAGAAGACGACGTACAACTGCAGAAGAAGTAAAACTACAGAAGATGACGTACAACTACTGCAGAAGATGTGCAACTACAGAAGACCTACAACTGCAGAAGACCTACAACTGCAGAAGACCTGCAACTGCAGAAGACCTACAACTGCAGAAGATGTGCAACTGCAGAAGACCTGCAACTACAGAAGATGAAGTGCAACTGCAGAAGACGTGCAACCACAGAAGACGTGCAACTACAGAAGACGTGCAACTACAGAAGATGACGTACAACTACTGCAGAAGATGTGCAACTGCAGAAGACCTGCAACTGCAGAAGACCTGCAACTGCAGAAGACCTGCAACTGCAGAAGACCTGCAACTGCAGAAGACGTGCAACTACAGAAGACGTGCAACTACAGAAGACCTGCAACTACAGTAGACGACGTACAACTACAGAAGACGTGCAACTACAAATGACGAAGTGCAACTACAGAAGACGCGCAACTACAGAAGATGACGTGCAACTACAGAAGAAGTGCAACTGTCGAAGACGACGTGCAACTACAGAAAACGACGTACAACTACAGAAGATGTGCAACTACAGTAGACGTGCAACTGCAGAAGACCTGCAACTACAGAAGACGTGCAACTACAGAAGACCTGCAACTACAGGAGACGAAGTGCAACTACAGAAGACGCGCAACTACAGAAGACGACGTGCAACTACAGAAGACGTGCAACTACAGAAGATGACGTACAACTACTGCAGAAGATGTGCAACTGCAGAAGACGTGCAACTGCAGAAGACGTGCAACTGCAGTAGACGTGCAACTGCAGAAGACCTGCAAATACAGAAGACGTGCAACTACAGAAGACCTGCAACTACAGAAGACGAAGTGCAACTACAGAAGACGCGCAACTACAGAAGACGACGTACAACTACAGAAGACGTGCAACTGCAGTAGACGTGCAACTGCAGAAGACCTGCAACTACAGAAGACGTGCAACTACAGAAGACCTGCAACTACAGAAGACGAAGTGCAACTACAGAAGACAAAGTGAAACTACAGAAGACGACGTACAACTACAGAAGACGTGCAACTGCAGAAGACATGCAACTGCAGAAGACGTGCAACTGCAGAAGACGTGCAACTGCAGAAGACGTGCAACTGCAGAAGACGTGCAACTGCAGAAGACGTGCAACTACAGTAGACGTGCAACTACAATAGACGTTCAACTACAGAAGTTGATGTACAACTACTGCAGAAGATGTGCAACTGCAGCAGACTTACAACTGCAGAAGACGTGCAACTACAGAAGATGACGTACAACTACTGCAGAAGATGTGCAACTACAGAAGACCTACAACTGCAGAAGACGTGCAACTGCAGAAGACCTGCAACTGCAGAAGACCTGCAACTGCAGAAGACGTGCAACTACAGAAGACGACGTGCAACTGCAGAAGACCTGCAACTGCAGAAGACCTGCAACTGCAGAAGACCTGCAACTGCAGAAGACCTGCAACTGCAGAAGACCTGCAACTGCAGAAAACCTGCAACTGCAGAAGACGTGCAACTACAGAAGACGTGCAACTACAGAAGACGCGCAACTACAGAAGATGACGTGCAACTACAGAAGAAGTGCAACTGTCGAAGACCTGCAAATGCAGAAGACGTGCAACTACAGTAGACGTGCAACTACAGAAGACGTGCAACTACAAAAGACGTGCAACTACAGAAGATGACGTACAACTACTGCAGAAGATGTGCAACTGCAGCAGACTTACAACTGCAGAAGACGTGCAACTACAGAAGACGACGTACAACTGCAGAAGACGTAAAACTACAGAAGATGACGTACAACTACTGCAGAAGATGTGAAACTACAGAAGACCTACAACTGCAGAAGACCTACAACTGCAGAAGACCTGCAACTGCAGAAGACCTACAACTGCAGAAGATGTGCAACTGCAGAAGACCTGCAACTACAGAAGACGTGCAACTACAGAAGACGTGCAACCACAGAAGACGTGCAACTACAGAAGACGTGCAACTACAGAAGATGACGTACAACTACTGCAGAGGATGTGCAACTGCAGAAGACCATCAACTGCAGAAGACCTGCAACTGCAGAAGACGTGAAACTGCAGCAGACCTGCAACCTCAGAAGACGTGCAACTACAGTAGACGACGTACAACTGCAGAAGACGTGCAACTGCAGTAGACGTGCAACTGCAGTAGACATGCAACTGCAGTAGACGTGCAACTGCAGAAGACCTGCAACTGCAGAAGACCTGCAACTGCAGAAGACGTGCAACTGCAGAAGACGTGCAACTGCAGAAGACGTGCAACTGCAGAAGACGTACAACTGCAGTAGACGTGCAACTGCAGTAGACGTGTAACTGCAGTAGACGTGCAACTGCAGTAGACGTGCAACTGCAGTAGACGTGCAATTGCAGAAGACCTGCAACTGCAGAAGACGTGCAACTGCAGAAGACGTGCAACTGCAGAAGACGTGCAACTGCAGAAGACGTGCAACTGCAGAAGACGTACAACTGCAGAAGACGTAAAACTACAGAAGATGACGTACAACTACTGCAGAAGATGTGCAACTGCAGCAGACTTACAACTGCAGAAGACGTGCAACTACAGAAGACGACGTACAACTGCAGAAGACGTGCAACTACAGAAGATGACGTACAACTACTGCAGAAGATGTGCAACTACAGAAGACCTACAACTGCAGAAGACGTGCAACTGCAGAAGACGTGCAACTGCAGAAGACGTGCAACTGCAGAAGACGTGCAACTGCAGAAGACGTGCAACTGCAGAAGACGTGCAACTGCAGAAGACGTACAACTGCAGTAGACGTGCAACTGCAGAAGACGTGCAACTACAGAAGACGTGCAACTGCAGAAGACGTACAACTGCAGTAGACGTGCAACTGCAGAAGACGTGCAACTGCAGAAAACCTGCAACTGCAGAAGACGTGCAACTACAGAAGACGTGCAACTACAGAAGACGCGCAACTACAGAAGATGACGTGCAACTACAGAAGAAGTGCAACTGTCGAAGACGTGCAACTACAGTAGACGTGCAACTACAGAAGACGTGCAACTACAAAAGACGTGCAACTACAGAAGATGACGTACAACTACTGCAGAAGATGTGCAACTGCAGCAGACTTACAACTGCAGAAGACGTGCAACTACAGAAGACGACGTACAACTGCAGAAGACGTAAAACTACAGAAGATGACGTACAACTACTGCAGAAGATGTGAAACTACAGAAGACCTACAACTGCAGAAGACCTACAACTGCAGAAGACCTGCAACTGCAGAAGACCTACAACTGCAGAAGATGTGCAACTGCAGAAGACCTGCAACTACAGAAGACGTGCAACTACAGAAGACGTGCAACCACAGAAGACGTGCAACTACAGAAGACGTGCAACTACAGAAGATGACGTACAACTACTGCAGAGGATGTGCAACTGCAGAAGACCATCAACTGCAGAAGACCTGCAACTGCAGAAGACGTGAAACTGCAGCAGACCTGCAACCTCAGAAGACGTGCAACTACAGTAGACGACGTACAACTGCAGAAGACGTGCAACTGCAGTAGACGTGCAACTGCAGTAGACATGCAACTGCAGTAGACGTGCAACTGCAGAAGACCTGCAACTGCAGAAGACCTGCAACTGCAGAAGACGTGCAACTGCAGAAGACGTGCAACTGCAGAAGACGTGCAACTGCAGAAGACGTACAACTGCAGTAGACGTGCAACTGCAGTAGACGTGTAACTGCAGTAGACGTGCAACTGCAGTAGACGTGCAACTGCAGTAGACGTGCAATTGCAGAAGACCTGCAACTGCAGAAGACGTGCAACTGCAGAAGACGTGCAACTGCAGAAGACGTGCAACTGCAGAAGACGTGCAACTGCAGAAGACGTACAACTGCAGAAGACGTAAAACTACAGAAGATGACGTACAACTACTGCAGAAGATGTGCAACTGCAGCAGACTTACAACTGCAGAAGACGTGCAACTACAGAAGACGACGTACAACTGCAGAAGACGTGCAACTACAGAAGATGACGTACAACTACTGCAGAAGATGTGCAACTACAGAAGACCTACAACTGCAGAAGACGTGCAACTGCAGAAGACGTGCAACTGCAGAAGACGTGCAACTACAGAAGACGTGCAACTGCAGAAGACGTGCAACTGCAGAAGACGTACAACTGCAGTAGACGTGCAACTGCAGAAGACGTGCAACTACAGAAGACGTGCAACTGCAGAAGACGTACAACTGCAGTAGACGTGCAACTGCAGAAGACGTGCAACTACAGAAGACGTGCAACTGCAGAAGACGTGCAACTGCAGAAGACCTGCAACTGCAGAAGACGTGCAACTGCAGAAGACGTGCAACTGCAGAAGACGTGCAACTGCAGAAGACGTACAACTGCAGTAGACGTGCAACTGCAGAAGACGTGCAACTACAGAAGACGTGCAACTGCAGAAGACGTGCAACTGCAGAAGACGTGCAACTACAGTAGACGTGCAACTACAATAGACGTTCAACTACAGAAGTTGACGTACAACTACTGCAGAAGATGTGCAACTGCAGCAGACTTACAACTGCAGAAGACGTGCAACTACAGAAGACGACGTACAACTGCAGAAGACGTGCAACTACAGAAGATGACGTACAACTATTGCAGAAGATGTGCAACTACAGAAGACCTACAACTGCAGAAGACGTGCAACTGCAGAAGACCTGCAACTGCAGAAGACCTGCAACTGCAGAAGACCTGCAACTGCAGAAGACCTGCAACTGCAGAAGACCTGCAACTGCAGAAAACCTACAACTGCAGAAGACGTGCAACTACAGAAGACGTGCAACTACAGAAGACGTGCAACTACAGAAGACCTGCAACTACAGTAGACGACGTACAACTACAGAAGACGCGCAACTACAAATGACGAAGTGCAACTACAGAAGACGCGCAACTACAGAAGATGACGTGCAACTACAGAAGAAGTGCAACTGCAGAAGACGTGCAACTACAGTAGACGTGCAACTACAGAAGACGTGCAACTACAAAAGACGTGCAACTACAGAAGATGACGTACAACTACTGCAGAAGATGTGCAACTGCAGCAGACTTAAAACTGCAGAAGACGTGCAACTACAGAAGACGACGTACAACTGCAGAAGACGTAAAACTACAGAAGATGACGTACAACTACTGCAGAAGATGTGCAACTACAGAAGACCTACAACTGCAGAAGACCTACAACTGCAGAAGACCTGCAACTGCAGAAGACCTACAACTGCAGAAGATGTGCAACTGCAGAAGACCTGCAACTACAGAAGATGAAGTGCAACTGCAGAAGACGTGCAACCACAGAAGACGTGCAACTACAGAAGACGTGCAACTACAGAAGATGACGTACAACTACTGCAGAGGATGTGCAACTGCAGAAGACCTGCAACTGCAGAAGACCTGCAACTGCAGAAGACGTGAAACTGCAGCAGACCTGCAACCTCAGAAGACGTGCAACTACAGTAGACGACGTACAACTGCAGAAGACGTGCAACTGCAGTAGACGTGCAACTGCAGTAGACATGCAACTGCAGTAGACGTGCAACTGCAGAAGACCTGCAACTGCAGAAGACCTGCAACTGCAGAAGACGTGCAACTGCAGAAGACGTGCAACTGCAGAAGACGTGCAACTGCAGAAGACGTACAACTGCAGTAGACGTGCAACTGCAGTAGACGTGTAACTGCAGTAGACGTGCAACTGCAGTAGACGTGCAACTGCAGTAGACGTGCAATTGCAGAAGACCTGCAACTGCAGAAGACGTGCAACTGCAGAAGACGTGCAACTGCAGAAGACGTACAACTGCAGAAGACGTAAAACTACAGAAGATGACGTACAACTACTGCAGAAGATGTGCAACTGCAGCAGACTTACAACTGCAGAAGACGTGCAACTACAGAAGACGACGTACAACTGCAGAAGACGTGCAACTACAGAAGATGACGTACAACTACTGCAGAAGATGTGCAACTACAGAAGACCTACAACTGCAGAAGACGTGCAACTGCAGAAGACGTGCAACTGCAGAAGACGTGCAACTACAGAAGACGTGCAACTACAGAAGACGACGTACAACTGCAGAAGACGTGCAACTACAGAAGATGACGTACAACTACTGCAGAAGATGTGCAACTACAGAAGACCTACAACTGCAGAAGACGTGCAACTGCAGAAGACGTGCAACTGCAGAAGACGTGCAACTACAGAAGACGTGCAACTGCAGAAGACGTGCAACTGCAGAAGACGTGCAACTACAGAAGACGTGCAACTGCAGAAGACGTGCAACTGCAGAAGACGTATAACTGCAGAAGACGTGCAACTGCAGAAGACCTGCAACTGCAGAAGACCTGCAACTGCAGAAGACCTGCAACTGCAGAAGACGTGCAACTGCAGTAGACGTGCAACTGCAGAAGACCTGCAACTACAGAAGACGTGCAACTACAGAAGACCTGCAACTACAGAAGACGAAGTGCAACTACAGAAGACGCGCAACTACAGAAGACGACGTACAACTACAGAAGACGTGCAACTGCAGAAGACCTGCAACTACAGAAGACGTGCAACTACAGAAGACATGCAACTACAGAAGACCTGCAACTACAGAAGACGAAGTGCAACTACAGAAGACGAAGTGCAACTACAGAAGACGACGTACAACTACAGAAGACGTGCAACTACAGAAGACGTGCAACTGCAGAAGACGTGCAACTGCAGAAGACCTGCAACTGCAGAAGACGTGCAACTGCAGAAGACGTGCAACTGCAGAAGACGTGCAACTGCAGAAGACGTGCAACTGCAGAAGACGTGCAACTGCAGAAGACCTGCAACTACAGAAGACCTGCAACTACAGAAGATGAAGTGCAACTGCAGATGACGTGCAACTACAGAAGACGACGTACAACTACAGAAGACGTGCAACTACAGTAGACGTGCAACTACAGAAGACGAAGTGCAACTAAAGAAGACGCGCAACTACAGAAGACGACGTGCAACTACAGAAGAAGTGAAACTGTCGAAGACGACGTGCAACTACAGAAGACGACGTACAACTACAGAAGATGTGCAACTACAGTAGATGTGCAACTGCAGAAGACCTGCAACTGCAGAAGACCTGCAACTGCAGAAGACCTACAACTGCAGAAGACGTGCAACTGCAGAAGATGTGCAACTACAGAAGACCTACAACTGCAGAAGACCTACAACTGCAGAAGACGTGCAACTGCAGAAGACGTGCAACTGCAGAAGACGTGCAACTACAGAAGACGACGTACAACTGCAGAAGACGTGCAACTACAGAAGACGACGTACAACTGCAGAAGACCTACAACTGCAGAAGACCTGCAACTGCAGAAGACGTGCAACTGCAGAAGACGTGCAACTGCAGAAGACGTGCAACTGCAGAAGACCTGCAACTGCAGAAGACCTGCAACTGCAGAAGACCTACAACTGCAGAAGACGTGCAACTACAGAAGACGACGTGCAACTGCAGAAGACCTGCAACTGCAGAAGACCTGCAACTA
The DNA here is from genome assembly GCF_026437365.1 of Eucyclogobius newberryi. Taxonomy (NCBI): domain Eukaryota; kingdom Metazoa; phylum Chordata; class Actinopteri; order Gobiiformes; family Gobiidae; genus Eucyclogobius; species Eucyclogobius newberryi. The sequence goes on along the minus strand of NW_027316500.1, from coordinate 23,469,959 downwards.
CAGAAGACGTGAAACTACAGAAGACCTGCAACTACAGAAGACCTGCAACTACAGTAGACAACGTACAACTACAGAAGACGTGCAACTACAGAAGACCTGCAACTACAGAAGACCTGCAACTACAGAAGATGACGTACAACTACAGAAGACGTGCAACTACAGAAGACGTGCAACTACAGAAGACGTGCAACTACAGAAGATGACGTACAACTACTGCAGAAGATGTGCAACTGCAGAAGACGTGCAACTGCAGAAGACCTGCAACTACAGAAGACGTGCAACTACAGAAGACCTGCAACTACAGAAGACGAAGTGCAACTACAGAAGACAAAGTGCAACTACAGAAGACAAAGTGAAACTACAGAAGACGACGTACAACTACAGAAGACGTGCAACTGCAGAAGACGTGCAACTGCAGAAGACGTGCAACTGCAGAAGACGTGCAACTGCAGAAGACGTGCAACTGCAGAAGACGTGCAACTGCAGAAGACGTGCAACTGCAGAAGACGTGCAACTGCAGAAGACGTGCAACTACAGTAGACGTGCAACTACAATAGACGTTCAACTACAGAAGTTGACGTACAACTACTGCAGAAGATGTGTAACTGCAGCAGACTTACAACTGCAGAAGACGTGCAACTACAGAAGACGACGTACAACTGCAGAAGACGTGCAACTACAGAAGATGACGTACAACTACTGCAGAAGATGTGCAACTACAGAAGACCTAGAACTGCAGAAGACGTGCAACTGCAGAAGACGACGTGCAACTGCAGAAGACCTGCAACTACAGAAGACGTGAAACTACAGAAGACCTGCAACTACAGAAGACCTGCAACTACAGTAGACGACGTACAACTACAGAAGACGTGCAACTGCAGAAGACGTGCAACTGCAGAAGACGTGCAACTGCAGAAGACGTGCAACTGCAGAAGACGTGCAACTGCAGAAGACGTGCAACTGCAGAAGACGTGCAACTGCAGAAGACGTGCAACTGCAGAAGACGTGCAACTACAGTAGACGTGCAACTACAATAGACGTTCAACTACAGAAGTTGACGTACAACTACTGCAGAAGATGTGTAACTGCAGCAGACTTACAACTGCAGAAGACGTGCAACTACAGAAGACGACGTACAACTGCAGAAGACGTGCAACTACAGAAGATGACGTACAACTACTGCAGAAGATGTGCAACTACAGAAGACCTAGAACTGCAGAAGACGTGCAACTGCAGAAGACGACGTGCAACTGCAGAAGACCTGCAACTACAGAAGACGTGAAACTACAGAAGACCTGCAACTACAGTAGACAACGTACAACTACAGAAGACGTGCAACTACAGAAGACCTGCAACTACAGAAGACCTGCAACTACAGAAGATGACGTACAACTACAGAAGACGTGCAACTACAGAAGACGTGCAACTACAGAAGACGTGCAACTACAGAAGATGACGTACAACTACTGCAGAAGATGTGCAACTGCAGAAGACGTGCAACTGCAGAAGACCTGCAACTACAGAAGACGTGCAACTACAGAAGACCTGCAACTACAGAAGACGAAGTGCAACTACAGAAGACAAAGTGCAACTACAGAAGACAAAGTGAAACTACAGAAGACGACGTACAACTACAGAAGACGTGCAACTGCAGAAGACGTGCAACTGCAGAAGACGTGCAACTGCAGAAGACGTGCAACTGCAGAAGACGTGCAACTGCAGAAGACGTGCAACTGCAGAAGACGTGCAACTGCAGAAGACGTGCAACTACAGTAGACGTGCAACTACAATAGACGTTCAACTACAGAAGTTGACGTACAACTACTGCAGAAGATGTGTAACTGCAGCAGACTTACAACTGCAGAAGACGTGCAACTACAGAAGACGACGTACAACTGCAGAAGACGTGCAACTACAGAAGATGACGTACAACTACTGCAGAAGATGTGCAACTACAGAAGACCTAGAACTGCAGAAGACGTGCAACTGCAGAAGACGACGTGCAACTGCAGAAGACGACGTGCAACTGCAGAAGATCTGCAACTGCAGAAGACCTGCAACTGCAGAAGACCTGCAACTGCAGAAGACCTGCAACTGCAGAAGACCTGCAACTGCAGAAGACGTGCAACTACAGAAGACGTGCAACTACAGAAGACCTGCAACTACAGTAGACGACGTACAACTACAGAAGACGTGCAACTACAAATGACGAAGTGCAACTACAGAAGACGCGCAACTACAGAAGATGACGTGCAACTACAGAAGAAGTGCAACTGTCGAAGACGACGTGCAACTACAGAAAACGACGTACAACTACAGAAGATGTGCAACTACAGTAGACGTGCAACTGCAGAAGACCTGCAACTACAGAAGACGTGCAACTACAGAAGACCTGCAACTACAGGAGACGAAGTGCAACTACAGAAGACGCGCAACTACAGAAGACGACGTGCAACTACAGAAGACGTGCAACTACAGAAGATGACGTACAACTACTGCAGAAGATGTGCAACTGCAGAAGACGTGCAACTGCAGAAGACGTGCAACTGCAGTAGACGTGCAACTGCAGAAGACCTGCAAATACAGAAGACGTGCAACTACAGAAGACCTGCAACTACAGAAGACGAAGTGCAACTACAGAAGACGCGCAACTACAGAAGACGACGTACAACTACAGAAGACGTGCAACTGCAGTAGACGTGCAACTGCAGAAGACCTGCAACTACAGAAGACGTGCAACTACAGAAGACCTGCAACTACAGAAGACGAAGTGCAACTACAGAAGACAAAGTGAAACTACAGAAGACGACGTACAACTACAGAAGACGTGCAACTACAGAAGACGTGAAACTGCAGAAGACATGCAACTGCAGAAGACGTGCAACTGCAGAAGACGTGCAACTGCAGAAGACGTGCAACTGCAGAAGACGTGCAACTGCAGAAGACGTGCAACTACAGTAGACGTGCAACTACAATAGACGTTCAACTACAGAAGTTGACGTACAACTACTGCAGAAGATGTGCAACTGCAGCAGACTTACAACTGCAGAAGACGTGCAACTACAGAAGACGACGTACAACTGCAGAAGACGTGCAACTACAGAAGATGACGTACAACTACTGCAGAAGATGTGCAACTACAGAAGACCTACAACTGCAGAAGACGTGCAACTGCAGAAGACCTGCAACTGCAGAAGACGTGCAACTACAGAAGACGACGTGCAACTGCAGAAGACCTGCAACTGCAGAAGACCTGCAACTGCAGAAGACCTGCAACTGCAGAAGACCTGCAACTGCAGAAAACCTGCAACTGCAGAAGACCTGCAACTACAGAAGACGTGCAACTACAGAAGACCTGCAACTACAGTAGACGACGTACAACTACAGAAGACGCGCAACTACAAATGACGAAGTGCAACTACAGAAGACGCGCAACTACAGAAGATGACGTGCAACTACAGAAGAAGTGCAACTGTCGAAGACCTGCAACTGCAGAAGACGTGCAACTACAGTAGACGTGCAACTACAGAAGACGTGCAACTACAAAAGACGTGCAACTACAGAAGATGACGTACAACTACTGCAGAAGATGTGCAACTGCAGCAGACTTACAACTGCAGAAGACGTGCAACTACAGAAGACGACCTACAACTGCAGAAGACGTAAAACTACAGAAGATGACGTACAACTACTGCAGAAGATGTGCAACTACAGAAGACCTACAACTGCAGAAGACCTACAACTGCAGATGACCTGCAACTGCAGAAGACCTACAACTGCAGAAGATGTGCAACTGCAGAAGACCTGCAACTACAGAAGATGAAGTGCAACTGCAGAAGACGTGCAACCACAGAAGACGTGCAACTACAGAAGATGACGTACAACTACTGCAGAGGATGTGCAACTGCAGAAGACCTGCAACTGCAGAAGACCTGCAACTGCAGAAGACGTGAAACTGCAGCAGACCTGCAACCTCAGAAGACGTGCAACTACAGTAGACGACGTACAACTACAGAAGACGTGCAACTGCAGAAGACCTGCAACTACAGAAGACGTGCAACTACAGAAGATGTGCAACACAGAAGACCTGCAACTACAGAAGACGAAGTGCAACTACAGAAGACGAAGTGCAACTACAGAAGACGACGTACAACTACAGAAGACGTGCAACTACAGAAGACGTGCAACTACAGTAGACGTGCAACTGCAGAAGACCTGCAACTACAGAAGACGTGCAACTACAGAAGACGTGCAACTGCAGAAGACGTGCAACTGCAGAAGACGTGCAACTGCATAAGACGTGCAACTGCATAAGACGTGCAACTGCAGAAGACGTGCAACTGCAGAAGACGTGCAACTGCAGAAGACGTGCAACTGCAGAAGACGTGCAACTGCAGAAGACGTGCAACTGCAGAAGACGTGCAACTGCAGAAGACGTGCAACTGCAGAAGACGTGCAACTGCAGAAGACGTGCAACTGCAGAAGACGTGCAACTGCAGAAGACGTGCAACTGCAGAAGACGTGCAACTGCAGAAGACGACGTACAACTACAGAAGACCTGCAACTACAGAAGATGACGTACAACTACTGCAGAAGATGTGCAACTGCAGAAGACGTGCAACTGCAGAAGACGTGCAACTACAGAAGACGTGCAATTGCAGAAGACCTGCAACTGCAGAAGATGTGCAACTGCAGAAGACCTGCAACTACAGAAGACCTGCAACTACAGAAGACCTGCAACTACAGAAGATGAAGTGCAACTGCAGAAGACGTGCAACTACAGAAGACGTGCAACTACAGAAGATGACGTACAACTACTGCAGAAGATGAAGTGCAACTGCAGAAGACGTGCAACTACAGAAGACGTGCAACTACAGAAGACGTGCAACTACAGAAGATGACGTACAACTACTGCAGAAGATGTACAACTACTGCAGAAGATGTACAACTGCAGAAGACCTGCAACTACAGAAGACGACGTGCAACTGCAGTGGGTGGCGATAAGTGCACTTTTTCAGTTGGCTGCCAACCATCATTAAAAGCAACATAAGAACATTCAGTAAACATTTCTGACAATTATTCCAAAGTGTTAGAAATGACATGCTGCACCTTTGTTTGTTTATTTGTTTGTTTGTTTGTTTGAATTGCGTGCTCTTCTCACTTGAATTGCACTTGAATTGCACTGATTACAGTGACGCACTCTGACACGCTTTGTCTTTCCTAACAAAGACCATAAAACTTGACAAACACACATGTAACAGGAGGAACAAGATGAACTAGATTTTGCAATGGCTGAAGCCATTGCTTGAGTGTCTGCATTCTTGCTGAAAGTGTACATGTGTGTAAGTACAAATTTGTTGAAGTTGTTTAATTGTGTTAAAGGTATTTTTTGTGTTAAAAGTTTTTTTTGTGTTAAAAAGTACTTTTAACACAAAAAATACTTTTGTGTTAAAAGTATTTTTTTGTGTTAAAAGTACTTTTTGTATTAAAAGTATTTTTTGTGTTAAAAGTATTTTTTGTGTTAAAAGTATTTTTTGTGTTAAAAGTATTTTTTGTGTTAAAAGTATTTTTTTGTGTAAAAGTACTTTTTGTGTTAAAAGTATTTTTTGTGTTAAAAGTATTTTTTTGTGTAAAAGTACTTTTTGTGTTAAAAGTTTTTTTTGTGTTAAAAGTATTTTTTTGTGTAAAAGTACTTTTTTGTGTAAAAGTACTTTTTTGTGTAAAAGTACTTTTTTGTGTAAAAGTACTTTTTGTGTAAAAATATTTTTTGTGTTAAAAGTATTTTTTGTGTTAAAAGTATTTTTGGTGTAAAAGTATTTTTTTATGTAAAAGTACTGCATGTGTGTAAAAGTACTGCATGTGTGTAAAAGTACTGCATGTGTGTAAAAGTACTACATGTGTGTAAAAGTACTACATGTGTGTACAAGTACTACATGTGTTTAAATACTAATGTGTTGAATTCTGGATGTGTTGAAAGTGTTTGGAAGTGTGGAAGGGTTAATATTTGTTGAAAACATGACTTGTGTTCAATTCCACATTTATTACAATGAGTACTTTTGTAAATACTGTAAAAAGTACAGGTAGTACAAATGTCAAAAGTAATAGCACACGTAAGACTGTGAAAGCGATCGTAATGAGGTATCACTTGTTGAAATCGGTGAAAGCGTCAAGGAGTTGAAACTTACCGAAGGTGGAAAAGTGTCAAAATACTTGTACTTTTTGCAGTATTTACAAAAGTATAAGTATTACAAATGTCAAAAGTAATAGCAGTAATGAGACAGTGAAAGCGATCGTAATGAGGTATCACTTGTTGAAATCGGTGAAAGCGTTAAGGAGTTGAAACGCGCCAAAGTTTTGGACTGGAAAGGGTTAAAATATTGTACTTTTGCAAATACTGCAAAAAGTACAAGTAGTACAAATGTCAAAAGTAATAGCAATAATGAGACAGTGAACACGATCATAATGATGTATCACTTGTTGAGATCGATGAAAGCGTTAAGGAGTTGAAACGCACCGAAGGTCAGGAAAAAACTGGAAAATATAATAAAAATAAAAAACACTAGAACATATAGTGTCTGCGAGACATCTCGCAGTAATTCGCACTCAATAAAACGACCAGCACAAGTCACTGGAATGTGTCGTTCAGCCTTGAGTGACACGCACGCGGCTCCTGCTCCTGCTCGTCCAGCCTCCAGCGCCTCCAGCGCCTCCAGCTTCCTCTGCTCGGCCCTCGCTGTGTCGTTGTTCCCGGGCATTGGCTGCGTCTTGCACGGAGGAGGACTGGAGGCCGGCCAAGAGGAGTGCTACGTGTCTCCCAAGTCCCCCCTTTAAAGCCCCTCGCCTCCTCCAAAACTCCGCAGCCCAAACTCTTCTGAGGCTCGCCCGAAACTTCCGCGCTGTCAGTCGTGATCTTTGCCCCTCGAGCCGCCTCCGCTTCGTGTCGCCGCGAGGACGAACCATGTCTGGGGTGAAAAAGCTTCGCACGGTGAGTCAAAGATGCGCAGATCATCGACGGATTCCACAGTCCGGCGTTCCGTTCCGTTCGATCTGCGGGGAAAGTGCACGGCAAAGGACGGAGTGCGTGAAAAAAGCCGCGTTCCGAACCGTTATGAACAAGTCGTGTCGAAGTGTGAAGTAACGCGTTACAGTCCAGGTGTGGTGGTCGTGAATGAGCCGCTTGTTGGACATGTTTGTGCCTTTTCATTGCGCGATTTGTCCGCGGAGGGAGAGAAAGGAGCGACTGTGAAGAGAGAGGCTTAATGTGAGTTTAGTTTGCAGACTTTCTCAAAAGAGTGACTGCAAAAGCATTTGGAAGATTTCAAACCAGTTATGATTATAAGATGCGGTTAGTGACGAATGCGTCTTCATACCGTGCTGTGTCTAAGACGTGTTTATGGGTTTATTGAGCTTATAACCATGTCATAACTGAGTTTCCTCATCATTTAGCTTAGTCAAAGTTGTGTTTTTATAGCTTCATGCATGTCTGAGTAATCCTCAAAGTTTCATCCAGTCCGCCCCACAAAAAAATGCCAGACTTTGTGTTATATGTGTAGAGCTAAAGAAGGTCACGTAGTCTGTGAATGACCTGCTTGTTACAGTCACACATTGTTAACTCTGAAGGTCATAATGTACGTTTTGAGGTTTTGAAAAGGAAGCGAATTGACTATTTCTCACATTCATCGTCGTTAAAGTTAAATATTGCAGTTTGTAAGATCATGATTTGTGTGTTACAGATGAATAGTAAAGTAAATACCCAGAAAAAGCACAATAGGTCTTCTTTAAAAACAATTATATTCCAAAAGCAGGACTAGAACAGGATTAAAAGTACAAGTTATCGTCATCAGTCATGTACAAGTCAAATCCTACAAAGTGGACCAATAAGTACCCTAGTATTGTAGTATTGTTTGTAGTACATGGTGGGACTGTGGCTTTACTGCCCCTCCTCTTAAAGTACCCAACAGTCCTCTTGCTGATGAAATGATGTGGGCTGATCTTGGGTGGGTGGGCAGCGGGTGAACATGTGGGTGCTGAGCTGTGCTGCCACATCATCACTGGGTTGTCCGGTGCGGGCGGGACACTGGGCACACTGTCCCTCTGTCCTCCTCCACCCTCCTCCGCCCTCCTCCACCCTCCTCTCTCCATCTCTCACCCCCTCCCTGCCACTATCAAGACAAGCCCATTCATTCCATCTCAGCTCGGGTCACCGCGGCGCGCTCCACACGCCAAGCACAGGATAAGATGTCAGGTTTTACGTTCAGAAGTGTATTCAGGATTTAATGAAAGGACAAACTTGTTTTAACTAGGTGTGTACTTCTAATTGTTGTTAGAGGCAACTTTGCTGTAGGCAGTCTTGTAAACAACATATTCAAAAGGAAAACCAACAAATGTTTCAATTGTACTTTTTTTTTCAGGTAATTTATATAATATATGTATTAATCAAGGGATAACAATTTTATATTTGTTCACTGCAATGTTGGCTTAAAGCTTAGTAAAACAAAACTGTTCACTGACTGTTCCGGTTTAAAACTGCAGAACAAATAATATCCTACAGGGACGTGGGCTGGGGTAGGGAGTCCTGGAATTTTCTGAGCACTCCATTGTAGTAGGTCAATACAGTAATACTCAAACATGCATGAATCAGTCAAAAATACTGTTGCAAGAAGGTGAAATGCTCATTAAAGTTGATTTAGCATAATAGCGTATGTCCCCTTTAATGTCCTGAATCCAATGTTATGAGCTGATGTATGAACTACTTTATTCCTTTATCTGTGTATGTTCCTGTGTAATTTAGGTCCTTCTATCATGTTGTAAGACCAGACTTTTGTCCTTCCATTCCAGGACCTCAACAAGTCGACTAACGTGAGTTACCAAGTCCACCATGTGAGTCGGAACAAGCGAGGTCAAGTCGTGGGCACCAGAGGAGGCTTCAGAGGATGCACTATTTGGTTAACAGGTAATCATTAGTGCACTGTCTCTTTGTAGTTCCTTTAAACACAAGTGAGGAGTGAAGGTGACCGCAAGTCATGCTGAGCATGAACAAAGAAAGGCGTTGCGTCCCAGAAAAAGGCGGTAATAATAATCTTTTTTTAGGACTGTCTGGTGCTGGGAAGACCACCCTCAGCTTTGCCCTGGAGGAGTACCTGGTGGCCCACGCTATCCCCTGCTACTCTCTGGACGGGGACAACATCAGGCACGGTCTGAACAAGAACCTGGGCTTTTCCTCCGAGGACCGGGAAGAGAACATCCGCCGCGTGTCGGAGGTGTCCAAGCTGTTTGCTGATGCCGGCCTGGTCTGCATCACCAGCTTCATCTCTCCTTTTGCAAAGGTTTGTAACACGCAAGATGAGTAAGACATTGTTATGATGATGATGGTGCTATAATGATATCTCCTCTGTTTATTTTGTATACTGGATACTTAAGGAAAAATCCAAATAATCAAGATTTGTATTATTTTTACAAAGATCCAAAAACCAAACCAAAGAATTCCGTCCTTTACTTCTCTCCGCAGGATCGTGAAGAGGCAAGGAAGACCCACGTCAGCTCCGGGCTGCCCTTTTTTGAGGTCTTCATCCACGCTTCTCTGGAGCTGTGCGAGAAGCGCGATGTGAAAGGACTGTACAGGAAAGCTCGCGCCGGAGAGATCAAAGGTGCCGACTAGCAATAATAAACATTGACATTTGTGTTTTCATTAGCCGCTGACTTACTTATTCCTCTGTCCCTGATACTAAGGTCACGCTGAAGGCTTTTCATGTGCGCTTGTTTTGGAGAACGCTTGTTATAGAGTTTGTGTTTAATTTACACTCAAATATAAGTTTTAACCTTTCATTTCTGCTAGTTTTGTGATCACTATCTTTACAATTTGCAGGTTTGAGCTTGTTTTACCGTTTGGTTTAGTCCTGCTACAGATCTAATCAATATTTCCTGTTTCAGAACATACCTAGACCTTTTATAAACCACATTTAGTCCTGGTTTAGATGTTATAGACCTGTAGTACTGTGATGTATCGGATGTAGTCCTTTTTTCCACTGTTTTAGTTCAGTTTTAGACTTTATTTAGTCCTGTTTAAGACCTGGTATAGTTCTGTTACAGGTTGGATTTGGTTTAGACCATAATCAATGTCTTTTATAAACCATATTTAGTCCTGTTGATTCCTTTCATAGACCTGGTTTAGTCCTGTTTAATTTTTATTTAGTTGTTCTTTCCACATGAGTCTAATTTTTACCAGTTTTAGCCCTGTTTTAAGACCTGATATAGTCCTGTTTTAGACCTTATTTGATTCACTTTTCTCCCACATTTTGTCCTTTTATGAACTATATTCATTCCTGTTTTAGACCTGATTTATTTCCTAACCTTGCTTAACCCTGTCATACCTGTCATACTTTGATAAATGACATATTTTCTTACCAAATTTCCCAGGATTCACAGGGATCGACTCTGGCTACGAGCGTCCAGAAGCTCCGGAGCTGGTGCTGAAAACCGGAGAGCTGACGGTGGACGAATGCCTTCAACAGCTGCTGGATATGTTGCGAGAGCAGGTGAGGAGACAAGGACATCAACTGCGAGCACACAGAGAAGTGCAAGTTTACACAGATTAAAAGAGTGTTAACGGAACGGATTGTTCTTGAACGCTCTGAGGCAAATTCGACTATGTGGCATTTTGTGGGGGAAAAGTGTGCAGTGTTCTTGGTTCTTTGTACAAGAACTTGGGTCCAGGGTCAGGATATGGCACGTTTTCTGATTTGTTTACAGCTGCACATATGCATGCGATTGTCAAACCAGCAAACTTAATCTAATTCATCTGAAGGGATTCTTTGAAATGCTTTTTTAAATATATCTACTGAAAAAAAATCACTTTTTATCACTTTTTATTCACATTATTGCCTTATTCTATTTAAATGTCAGTTTTCTTACCGTCATCTGCTTGAAAAGAGCTGAAATAGTTCCACAGTATGGCATTAAGCTTGTCTTTCTTGCATTTATTCTATTACAGGTGTTTTGTGTTGCTTAAAAAACACCTTAAATAGCACACAAAAACTTTATAAGCAACACAGTAACATCTCCATGGAGACAAGCAAAGGGAGGACCCTCTACTAGGAAATTATCTTTAATTCTGATTTAAAATAAAATATACTGTAGCCTTTTTGCTTTTAACCTAAGACTAGAAAATAATTGGACACTTTTCAAGCTCAAAAGGCAACTAACTCGCCAAAACCAGTAAAACGACTCGCATTTGCCCAGTTTTAGATCCAAGACTTTCGGTAAAATTAGAAAGAAATAAGGTTCATCTTGTCATTCTTATTAGACTAGTGTACGGTATATTCCATTTCTTCTATTTCCTTTCCCTAACTGATTTGATAAATCCTTCTTTTCCTGTTTCATTTGTGTGTAGAAAATCGTTCCCAGTGAATGTCTGGAGGAAGTCACGGAGCTGTTTGTCCCAGAAAACAAACTGGATCGAGTTCTGGCCGACGCTCAAACTCTTCCCAAAATCAGCATCAATAAAGTAAGTCACAGTTTCACACATGATGTATAAGCACACTAAGAAGAAGAAGAATACATGAAAACAGGAACATACCATACATGCAAAGAAAATATAGGTCTAAAATAATAATAATAATAATATACTTACAAAGATGATGCCATATGTTAGATATTTGGAATTGGAATCGATTGAAACATTAAAAAAGAAAACTACATATTTAAAATTTTTAATGGAATCAGGCCTGGTTCTGAGTTCACACATTACACTTATCCACCCTGCTCTACTTTATATAGACTTTAATTTGTGAATGTTATGAGTATAATAACAAACACACATGCATAACATTAAATTTGTCATAACTTGTTTCTTTATCTTAATGTACATCGTTATGCAGTAGTATGTAGTTTAGTTAGTAGTTCTGTTCTATATTAGTTGTTGTTTATATGTCCCTCGAGTCTGAACTAAAGAGGACATTGTCTTAAATGACCGTCTGTCCCACAGTTGGACCTGCAGTGGGTGCAGGTGTTGGCTGAGGGATGGGCCAGTCCCCTCAAAGGCTTCATGAGAGAGCGAGAGTTCCTCCAGGTCATGCACTTTGGGAACCTTCTGGATGGTAATCAACTCAAACCTGTGATTCACAATCATGTCTGACTGCAGTGTTGTCTGTCTATCCGTCCATCTTCTTGTGGAGGTTAATTAAGTACGTTGTGCTGTTGTCAGACGGAGCCATAAACCAGTCCATCCCCATCGTCCTCCCTGTGAGCACGGAGACCAAACAGGAGCTGGATGGCTCCGCGGCCGTCGCTCTGGAATACCAGGGCTCTATCGTGGCCATTTTGAGGAATCCAGAGTTTTATGAACACAGGAAAGAAGAGCGCTGTGCCCGGCAGTGGGGCACCACCTGCCCCCAGCACCCGTACATCAAGGTAATAACCATCTGATCTTCATCTGATCTTCATCTGATGTCCTGCAGGGCCCAGTGGAGCAGGCTATGTTCATATTAGAGTCTGATACGTTTTTGAAAAATACTGACACCGTGTCCTGGTTTATATAATTTAAAATGATCTAAAAGTTTAACATCTTCTCTACAGTTTATGCAGTTTGTGTTAGCTTGTGGCATTAATGGATGAGTTTAATTAAAAACACTAAATATAGATGCACTCCAGTTGTGGAGTGCATCTATATTTACATGATTTATTTGCCTTCATATGTTCCTTTTATTATAATTATCAATATTACAGTGTATTTTCCACCTTCAAGGCACAAAGCGCTTTGACGTGTAACAATGAACATCGACTTACCGTACTATTTGTCTACAAAAGCACCCGTATAACCTTCTCCTTGTAAATTTATCCTAGCTATATTAGCGCTTGTAATGTGGATGTTTGTTGTCGTTTCATCACACAATCATATTTGTGTCGTCTCAGATGGTGATGGAGGGAGGTGATTGGTTGGTCGGGGGAGATCTGGAGGTTCTCGAGCGGATCAGATGGAACGATGGCCTGGACCAGTACCGCCTCACGCCTCGGGAACTCAAGCAGAAATTCAAGGCCATGAAAGCAGGTTTGGAATGTTGTTTTTTATTTGAAATACAAGAGAAGTTGCAGGCAAAATTGGAATAATCAATTGTGTTTTCAGAAAAGTTTTGACAAGGTTGTGGTGAAAATGTCAACTGGTAATGTAATGCAACTGGTAATGTAATGCACAGTGTGTGGTGTGTGCTGCAGTAAAACGTAGAGACACTTTTGAATGAACCACAAGAATTGCTCAAAATCACAAATAACTTTACATTTGGCTGTTACTTCTTACAGTACCTGCAGTTTGAATGTCTTACCAGAATGAGGCTTATTTATTTTTAATTGCAAAACACAATTAATGTCATACAAAACATATTTCATTTTCAGCTTTGTCATGGTAAACAAGCGTGCACTCTCACACACTTTTGCTGTGCCGCACTTGCATAATAATAATGACAAAAGAGTTTACTGGGTCTATAGATTTCACAGGAAGGTAAACATAATAAGCAAGAATGTATGATTTTATGCAAATTGTACTGCAAATAATAAATAAATAAACCTATCCGTCAATTTACAGAAATGGCTCTTTACATCGTGAAAAACATGATTCATCAAAGCTAGTCACATGAAGGGAAAGTGAAGTCAATAAATTATGATTATTGTGTTTTAAAGGATCAATTGATGGGATTTTAAGTGATGTAAATTTGGAAAGTAGCTGTGCGATACTATGTGCGTCCGGTATGCACTGATTATTGATAAATCTTCAGCTGAGTCTTCCTCGGTCAGAAGGAACAGACAACTCCAGTTCACACTTTGAACATTTCTTGAGGGGATCAAACATTGGGAGGAGGAGGTCTATATACAGATGGGTTGAGAGGAAAGGTGCGTGGGTGTGTGTGTGTGTGTGTGTGGTTATCTGAAAGAAAAACAATAAAAAACTGTGTCAGGAACAGTCACAAACAGGTTGCATTGAATATGGATAAAGGCATGTAGTTACACTCGGCGACCATCAGAGGGAGCCCTGATGCAGTTACACTCGGCGACTACCAGAGAGCCATGGTGTAACTGCATTAAATAACCACCAGAGGGAGCCATAGTGTAGTTACATTAAATGACCACCAGATAGAGCCATAGCTTATAAGTGGTTACAGGTGAAGCTTAACTTTATACAAAGTAAACTGCAAAAATATACATAAGGGACTATTTACCAGGAAACATACAGGTCAGAGGATTGGATTATGGACATGCATGTGTAGAATTGAAGAATTATTTGTAGGTAGTAACAGGTGGAGCAGAGCCGCGCGCTATCACTTTAACAGGCACGCAAACAAGCATCTGCGCTCTAACTTATAGAACTTTAATATGCATGCATGGTTACAAACAATACTCACATCATATGGACGCACACGGTACCTATACACACAGGATAAGGTTGGATAAAAGGGCAAGATAAAAAGGCAGGAAAAAGGGCAGGATAAAAGACAGCGAACCTGGGCTCTGCTCCTCACACAGTGATGGCAAAAACAGTAATGGAAAAACACACGGCATACGGGCCTTAAGGAACTACAATGAACTCTGTTTCATTGTGGGATGTGTAGTTCTTTCCCGGGGGACTTTTAACAGTAGCTATAAAATATTCAAAACATAGCTGTTTTATCTTTTCAATCACCTGGGACCCTCAAACCCGTGAATAATCTATTATATCATAAAAACAAGGTAAACATCATCCGAAAATGTGACGATCTGAAACCGCTCTTCACGCAGCTCTCCGTTTGTTCTTTTTCCAGATGCAGTCTTTGCCTTCCAGCTGCGTAACCCGGTCCACAACGGCCACGCACTTCTGATGCAGGACACTAGGAAGCGTCTGCTGGACCGGGCCTACAAGAACCCCGTGCTCCTGCTGCACCCGCTCGGAGGCTGGACCAAGGAGGACGACGTGCCCCTGGACTGGAGGATGAAGCAGCACGCGGCCGTGTTGGAGGAGGGCGTCCTGGATCCAAACAGCACCATCGTGGCCATCTTCCCCTCCCCCATGATGTACGCCGGACCCACAGAGGTCAGAGGTTATTACAGGAGGGGCAAAAGGGCAAAGAGTGGAATTATTAGTGATGTTGGTTTCATTCACTTTTATTTTGTCAAGCTATGAACTAGGGCTGCAACGATTAAGCAACTAAACAACTAATTATAGTTTTATGTAGATGTAGTTTCAAGTCTTCAGTCACCATATTTTTACCTTTTTATGTTGATAATGTACAATAAAAATAATTGTTTAACTAGTCCACTACTAAAATAATCCTCCGTAGTGATTGGCAATTTAAATCAAAATATCTATTGAATGGTGAAACAACCTATAACATGAAATTGAAATTAATATCAATTTACTTCCATGTAATTATAGATCCATGTGCATAATAAATAACTAAATAAATATATCAATAAACAAATATACAGCCCCGCCCTGAGAACACCCTGTTGTCATTCACAAGAGGAAAGGTTTAAGTAAGGATCAGTAATATAAGCACAATGCTTTATGAAATGAGAATCACTTAAATCCCTCTTGGATCCACTCCAAAATAAAGTTATTATCATTCCAGATCAAAATATTCAAATAATAGTTCATACCAAGTGCACCCTTTTTGTTTAAATCCTTCATATTACGACTTCTTGACATTTACAGTACTTGATTTTCTTTTGGACTCTCTTCATTCTCTTATTTGTGTTAAATAATACTGTTCAATGCTAATGTAGGATTTGTAATGTTTTGTCAATGTTCTCTTTGGTTACATTATTTCTCACTATTTCAGTGTATTTCTCACTCCTCATCATTAGCGCCATCATAACAGATTTGATCCCATCTGGCAGGTGCAGTGGCATTGCAGGGCCAGAATGATCGCCGGGGCCAACTTTTACATTGTGGGTCGAGATCCGGCCGGCATGCCCCACCCTGAGACCAAAAAGGACTTGTACGAGGCCACGCACGGAGGCAAGGTCCTCACCATGGCCCCTGGGCTCACCTCTGTGGAGATCATTCCCTTCAGAGTGGCAGCGTACAACACGACCAAGAAGGCCATGGACTTCTATGACAAAGAGCGGTGAGTCAGACGTGTCCACAAAGAAGTAAGAGAGTTAATATCTTAAGAAAGAATATTAGCATCAAACTTTAAAAATGCATTTGAAACAAGGGAAGTGATGATACTGTTTAGGTTTCCTCACGAATCTTGACCCAGATGCAGTAATATTCACTTACAGGAATACTGGAACGTTTACTAAAATGATTAAAGCTGAACCTCAGAGCTGAACCTCAGAGCTGAACCTCAGAGCTGAACCTTAGAGCTGAACCTCAGAGCTGAACCTTAGAGCTGAACCTCAGAGCTGAACCTCAGAGCTGAACCTTAGAGCTGAACCTCAGAGCTGAACCTTAGAGCTGAACCTCAGAGCTGAACCTCAGAGCTGAACCTTAGAGCTGAACCTCAGAGCTGAACCTTAGAGCTGAACCTCAGAGCTGAATGATAAACCGAGTTCAGAGGTTTTAACACTGTTGCTGTAGAATTCATATATATAATATCACCATAATCTAGAATTAAAGGAAATGTCGCCTGGATTAACTGTTTTCTACAATTCAGAGGAGAACACTTTTTATTTCTAAAGAAGTATGACCATCATGCTTGAATTGGTGCATTTAACAAAAGCTGACAAATAATTAGGTTAACTTAGGTTTAGGTGACTTTGGCAGTTTCTTTTCAACTGATTCATGGCCGTTTACAGAACCTTTAAAGAATTAGGAAAGGCACACAAACGCTGCACAAATATTTAGTTTAAGCACAACAATTAATTGCTTCTCTTGTGGATACATTCACTCACCCAGACTTATGTACTTAGAGGGTAGAAACCTCAAACCTCCCAAATAGTATTATCCTACAGTATATGTACACATTTACCATTGTCCTTTGGCTCTGATGCTCGTGTGCAGCTCCAACCTGCTGCATTCTCCCCTGTCGCCAGCAGAGGGCAGTCATAACGTGCAGAACAAGTGATGGAGCTCAACAGTCAAAGCATCTGAGGTCCAGAAGTCATTCCCATTGACTTTATTAGAGTTTAAAGTCGTGGCAGAGGCTAACAACAACAAAAAAGTCTAAATTTGGCAACATGCTTTAATAACTTGGTGGTTTATAAAGTGTCAGACACATATTGTTAATAAAGGTCTTGTGGTCGTTAGTTACCATGGAGAAAATTAATGGGAAATGTCAGATGCTCGAAGTGTGCGGTCACTGCTTCACACTGAATAATATCAGTAACTCTTTATTTATTTATTTAGTTTTAAGGCCCAGATTTTTCTACAGTATCCTACAGTAATACAAGCACAATAACTACAGTAATACAAACACAATATCTACAGTAATACAAGCACAATAACTACAGTAATACAAACACAATATCTACAGTAATACAAGCACAATAACTACAGTAATACAAACACAATATCTACAGTAATACAAGCACAATAACTACAATAATACTAATACAATATCTACAGTAATACAAGCACAATAACTACAATAATACTAATACAATATCTACAGTAATACAGGCACAATATATACAGTAATACAAGCACAATATCTACAGTAATACAAACACAATAACTACAATAATACAAACACAATATATACAGTAATACAAACACAATATCTACAGTAATACAAACACAATAACTACAATAATACAAACACAATATATACAGTAATACAAGCACAATATCGACAGTAATACAGGCACAATATCTACAGTAATACAAGCACAATATCTACAGTAATACAAGCACCATAACTACAGTAATACAAACACAATATCTACAGTAATACAAACACAATAACTACAATAATACAAACACAATATCTACAGTAATACAGGCACAATATATACAGTAATACAAGCACAATATCTACAGTAATACAAGCACAATAACTACAATAATACAAACACAATATCTACAGTAATACAAGCACAATAACTACAATAATACCAACACAAAGAAGGGCAGTAGCCTTGATAAAACATCATATGAAAGCGCAGTTAAAATTGACACTATAATGTTTCTCACTTTTAGTCATGCGGAGTTCGAGTTTATATCTGGCACCAAAATGAGGAACATGGCTTTCAATGCAGAGAACCCTCCAGAAGGCTTCATGGCACCAAAGGCCTGGAAGGTCCTGGTCGACTACTACATCTCCATCCAGAAAGAAAAGTAACTCCGAAATTAACAATCTACTGCTTAAATTAAATGTCTCCAAGGACAAATGTCCTTTTGAAAGATTGTTATTCTGAGCATGATGATTGACCATGTATGAAGTAGTGTATGAAGTAGTGTATGAAGTAGTGTGTGACGTAGTGTGTGAAGGGTTAGGGCTTGCATTTTATTTGATAATTTATACCAGATTTCTCCAAATCAGAACAGGAACTACATTCCAATGTGATTTTATATTAACTTATAACATATATTTTAATAAAGTTTTTATTGTCGGCTTGTATAAATGTTCATGTGAAAAGTGTGACATGGTTCTGCTATAACAAGAGGTTCCATTTTGACACTTAATCATCAACATCAGAGACTATCACTACCTATTGTGCTTGTTCAAGTGAATGTAAATGTTGTGAGAGTTGAAGGTTATCAGGTTTTACACTGGTACAACAAGTTACAACAAATGTACTTTGTCTCAGTTGTCGACTCCAGTGTAAGGTATATGTGGTACTGATTCTATTCTTGTGTGTGTGTGTGTGTGTGGGAATGTGCAAGCTTCAGCGACATTCAGGTAAAACAAACATGCACTATGCAATCCATCTATATGCACAGTTGGGAAGAAAACTGTATTAAACTGCAATAAAAGGTGTATGACTCTTCTTGTGTTGTGTTATTTAAATCTGCTCTTGTCTGAAGCAGTGACCCAAAAAGCTCCTGTTTAGGGTCAGAAAGTTTCAAACCACAACACAATATCCTCAGGTTACATTAGGCAAGGCAAGTTTATTTGGGGAGCACAATTTGTACATAAAGAATTGAAAGTGCTTTACAGAACAGGAAAAGAAACAAACAAAACATATATAATAATACCTAAATATATATTTGTATCCGGGGCTACACAATTTTAATTATGTTATGGCTATAATTTGTCACTTCTTATAAATTAAATAAAGTTTATTACTAATTGAAAATATACAACAATGGTTGGAATTGCAAAAAAATGTACTCGAGTAAGAGTATTTTGTCACATTATACACTTGCTCTCAGTGAGAAGAGTATGACATTTTCTTAAGTAAAGTAAAGAGCTATTATACTGTAAAATATTTACTCACGGTATGATCATTTCATTTCAAACATAAATACTCGAGTGTATACCTGGGTAAATGTTTGATGCTGCTGCCCACTTCTGAAATGAGGCGTAACAAAGTGGTCCTGGACACATGCCTCACTACAGTGGGACTATGGCGCCGCCTGCTGGTGCAAGAGTGAATGACAAGTCATTTGTTAATGTAATCGATGGAGGCGACAGTATTTGTAATGTTCTTAAACACCTGTAATAGTGAAACCATAGCAAGATTACCAGGACACCATCCCTCAAATAGCCTATACTTGAATGCTCATCAGACCGCGTCATGCAACCTATGATTTTAATTACGTGATGATCATTCCTGTACTACAGACCACATTATGATCTATTCCGCACAGCAAATAATTGGGCTTTTACGTCAAAGACTTCCAATGCATTGATTTTTTTATTTATTTTGGCATTCACAAAACAAAAAAAAAACAACGCAGTTAAAACTGTCAATAATTTAATATGCCAATTCCTTTTTGTATTGCACTTTCATTTAAACATATAGAAATCCCCTCTGTCAAAAAATGTGACAGTTTGAACCACGAAAAGTGACATTACGTTAGAAGCTTCCCTAATTACACTCACACATGACCACTTTGACAGGGAGCGCCGCAACGCAAACTCACTTTATCCTTCCGCCAAAGTCACGCAATAACTCTGTAATCGAAACATAACACCTTATCAACTAAAACTACAATGGTATTATAATAGTGTGAGCCGTAGTGCTGTTTGGGTATGTGCAGGTTGTTGTCAAAGCAACGAGGAATAATCCTTACAATGGTGGGACTATTTATCGTCGGCGGTGGGATATTTGTTCTAAAATCCCTGCCTGCGCTACCTTCTTTTTTTCCTTCGGTGGAGGCCATGACGGGAGCCTGAGCCCAGCTGCAGCGGAGCAGCGACAAAAAAGAAGATGATTCCCCGGGACGGACCTGTCAAGCCAATCCTCAAACTGTAGTTGTCTTTGTATAGTTTATATACATTTAAGGTGGAGCCTGTCACTTTCTTTCGGATGTGTTCCTTGCAATCAGTCGATGACAATGTTGAATCGTTAGGAGGCTTTCGGATCGAGAAACAGGTAGCATTAGCTATTGTTGCTAGCTAGCTGCTAGCTAGCTGGTTAGCTAGCCCGCTAGCTCCGTCCGAGTGACTGGATACGGGTTTTGGGAACCGGCAGTTCCCCATCCTCTCGCTGCCGAGGCTTCAACCTGGACCTTGTCTTACGTGTAGGAGGATTCTCCCGAGGACTACTGCATGTGTTTTTTACGGAGCTGCGAGACGAATCCTTGGATTGGTGCAGTCGGGCCTGCGCGGGGGAGCGGAGCACGGCCCGTCTTTATGATCCACAGGAAACCTTTCTAATCCTGTCGACTGCACTGCTAACGCTGCCGTTAGCTCACTGCGAGGACCTGCACACGCCACACAGCAGTGAGACAAACTACACTCTACGACACTCAGCTAAACTATACATCTGTTTTTACAATTACATCCACTAACTATTGCAACAATGGCTGCGATTATAAAAGAAATGGTCAGCCGCAACAAAAGGAGATATCAGGAGGACGGATTCGACCTGGACTTGACATGTATCCTTTACCACGGGCCTCTGGTCCCCAGATATATTGCTTTAGACACTGTTTTACTGTTGTGGACACTTTTTTACTGTTGTGTGGATGTATTTTGAGTGCGGAGAAGCTGTGCAATCAGTTCTGGTGCTACCTCTCCATGGCTAGTCGGTCAGAGTGCTCAGCTCTGCTGTCAGCAGCATGTTTGAAAGATGGTGGATCTGTCAAACCTGCACACAAATGTCACCCTCACGTTTACCTCTAAACTCTAGCACCCTGCCTTTTTAGCTCTGCTTAGTCTCTTCAGATATGCTCAACACTTACTCATTTTAGCAGTATTTTATCATCTTCTGCTTTCATCCTGTTTAAAATGCATACGATATTTTTTCTCACATTTCCCTCTTTTACTTTGAGTTGCTTGTTAATCTCATTTTAAATCCTGTAGTGCAATGTTTTTTTGTGAGGTTACAGTCGATGCTGTTGAAAAAGCACGTCATCCTATGTCCGCGAGTCCTTAAAGACAACCCCTTACGTTTGAATGAACAAATGGGAAAGTGGAAGTATTCCAGTGTTTCCACGTATACGTTCTTGGGACAATCTCCAGTCTTTGTTCACGGCCCCTTTGCGCGGTGCAGGGCTCATATAGCATCTATTGACGCTGATAAAAGCTGACCTGGTTCCCTGGTGCATTATCACTAGCACTAAAGTAGCGACTTATGCATATTTGGCCGGAGATAAAGCCAGATTTACAGCTGGTTTGCCTGATCGCGTTGAACCAAATGCAAATCCAATGTAGGGCAGCGCTTTGAGAGTTCCCACAGTGCATTGTGTGTGATGGCACTGTTACAGACGCGTGTGTTACGTGCGTGTGTCTGCAGGTTGTTGGTTGGACCGTGCATGACGTCGGCCACATGCACGTCCTGTGTGTCACGCAGGTAGCGGCAGGTCTGTGGTGCACCGCTCGATGTTCGGCCTGTGGGGTGGAGGAGGAGGAGGAGGAGGAGGAGGAGCACGACTCTTCATCCGTCTATCGTGCACGGGCCTCGTTCACTTGTTCAGACCTGGGCCCCTTCCGCACTCCTTTTTCTTTTTGGGACTCAGTATTTTTTTTTGGCGCGGTGTCTTAAAAACAATATGGACCCGCCGCGGTGACGTAACGCCGTATCGCGCTACCGGGAATTGCCCTTAAAATAGCGTCGCCGGTGATCTTGTATCCGCGCGTGCGTTTTGCGTGCGTCCGCGGCTGCCCTCACCCAGCAGCAGCTTCTCTTCCCCACTCCTACTCTAATAATTCTCCTTCCCTCCCTTCCACGCTCGCCCGCTTTCCTTTCCTGTCCTCCCAGCCCCCTCCTCCTCCTCCAGCACTCTCCCTTTCCCCGTCCCTCTCCCTCCGGCTCTCCGTGCTGGATTTGGCGTACGCGCGGAGTCGACGCAGGGTTGGCTTTAAAAGAAAAAGGCGTGCCTGAAACAGCATTTTTCTTCTTCTTCTTCCTCTTCCTCTTCTCTCCTCTTCTTCTCCCTCTTCTTCTCCCTCTTCTCCTCCCTCTTCTCCCTCTTCTTCTTCCTCCTCGGACTGGAGCTTACGTCGGGGGTCGCATGTGCGTTTCCTCCCAGCTGCAGACCGAGCCCCCCTCACTGCTCTGGGCTGAGCTTCTCCTGGGAGCTGCTGGGGCTTTTGAAACACTCGGACTGACTGCGAGTGCTCTGCCAGCAGCTCCCAGGGTTAGACAAGTCTGTAGAAGCACAGGAAGGCTGTATTTGGTTTTATTAACAGGGATTTCATTTGGCAAAGCGTTGGATTGTTTGCATGCATTCATAACTTAGCTTTGTAGGTCGCTTTTCATGTTAAGTTAATTAAATGTAGCTAAAGTTAGTTCCCCTCTTGCTACATTTGACTATAGAAAACATGCACGTTAAATGGGGTGAATAATATTGCCAAAATTACTATATCGATATTTCTTTTGGAGTGTCCAGATAATGATGGTCAGACGATATTACGTCTGACAAGTTGGAAATGCGCGTTTTTAACACATATTTAAACATATTCGTTGAGGTTTAATCATCAGACAAGTGTGAAATGTTTGTAAAATGAATTGCAGAAGTGTCACTGCATACATTACCCATATTTGAAAGTTTACACTACTTTTTAAAAAATCTGTTTTTCAATTATTGTACTACAAGCAATACACTCAGATTTTGCACATCTTCAAAATAACCTTCACAATATTCTCTGCAGTTCCATATATTGCCCACGTTGGCTACAATCCCAGTGAAACTAAGCTGACTCCATATGTATGCCTTGGCTTTTATTTTGACACTGCAGCGGTTAAGGACCTGTTTAAAAAAGGTGGTTCTTAAGTCGGCGGTGGTTAAAGGGTGAACCGGTGCGCTGGGGCAAAGGCAGACACCTTGAGCTCCATGTAGGCGTTCTCTCTGCAGCCGAGCGCCCAGAATGGGTGCCAACTCAATTATTCTTTTTCCTTGAAACTTGACACGATGTGAGACTTAAAGGCTGCATGTATAGCACCATATAACCGTCATGACATTTCCCATTGCTCTGCTAAATATGGAGCTGTTGAGCAGGTAAGCAAATGTGGAGGAAGGACAGCCAAGCCAGAAGTAACAAATATGATGGCGTTTGGTTTTACATGTAAAGGGAATCTGTGAAATGGTGGAAAGAATCTATATTAGACTCGGTTAAATGTGAATGTTTTCAGTTCAAACCCAGGATGAAGCGAGGCAAACTCAGGACTAAATGATTGACTAAAACTGGACATTTTAAATATTTAATGTAGCAACACATTTTTTTTAATCATAGACATTCTAAATTACCGTTGGCTGTGAAACATTGGAGTTGTTTAAGATGACGTTTCTTGCACTGATATGGATTGGATTCGGTGATGACTGAATTTGCAGTTGTAAGAAAAAGATTTATTGCCATTGTCTGAACAGTGTGTACTAATAAGATTTTTTAAAAAAAACTGCATATTGTATATCACTTGCAGAGGAAATCCTTGTACTTAATTAACTGCAGTCATAGCGATTTGCTAATGGCGACTCTTTCGATTGAGTTCCTGCAGTTCTACTTGACTGGAATAGGTTCTTATACTTCCTTAACTGCTCATGATAATACTGCAGAGCCTCGTTCCTGCTGTGGTGGAGCGGGGAGGTTTTTCCCCTCATGGTTCAGCCCTAGTATGAAGTCTGGACCGGTCAGGCCCCGCTCAAAATGAGATAAGCCAAACATTTGCCATCCTCCCAATATAACTTTGAGCTCTAAAAATAGAGCCGGGTCAGGGAGCGCCCACATGTGAGCAGGAGGACTCGGTCAAGACTGTCACTATGAGAGCGACACATCTCTGCTCTGTGTCTGCACCTCACAGCGCCACGCTCCACCCTTCTGCTTTGGACAATCAGCTGTGACTATTACATTTTCTTTTGGATGGTAATAAACTACAGGGAAGTGAGCGTAAGCCCTTCAGATTTGTGCATTTCCCTCTCACTGGATCATCTCTTCAATTTTCACCCCATTTTTTCACCTTTTTTTCAGTTATCTGTTTTTATTGTTATACTTCGGTTCCTAATCCGTCTTAACCTGTGTTGCAACACTGAAATTTCCCCATTGTGGAGCTAATATAGGTTCTTATCTTATGTAGTTTAAATTTATTTTTACATTACTGTTAACATTAATAAGACTTCATTGCAACATTGATTTAATTTATAGTTTGATCAATTATATCTGAGACATTCTTTTGTGCTCAGTGTTCTATAATGTGTGTGTGTGTGTGTGTGTGTTTTTGTAGCACGACAAAATTTGAGAGCATTGAATAAGTAACTTCTAAGACATTATTCTGCTTTTTATTGTACATTTAGAAAATTTTATATTGAAATTGTCGTGCTTTAGCATCGTCAGTGTTATTCTGTAACGATGTATATCCCATTTGAAAATGTGTCATGGTGACGTCACTTCTTTCCTTGCAGCAATGTAAAGGCAATGAACAACATCAGAAATGTCAATGTATTCTCAGTTTGAAATGCTACGGATAGCTAAAACATGAGACATTCTTGCATTTGACGGGCGGCTCGGTCGATGACAAGCAAATTACAATGTTTGGGTTTGTATAAAAATGAAAGCAAAGAAGTTGTGTAGCCGTAGTAATCCACGCTGTGTCCGTTGTGCCCCCGGGCTGTACAACCTACATTTCCTTGACCACCTCCTGAACAGATATCTATCCCAACATTATTGCAATGGGGTTCCCAGCGGAGCGGCTCGAAGGCGTGTACAGAAATAATATAGACGATGTGGTCAGGTACGTCACACGGACACGGTTTCAACTCTCCTCGCGCTCAATATTTATCTTTTGTTTGCGTTGTTTCCCCGCAGGTTTCTCGACTCAAAGCATAAAAACCATTACAAAATCTACAACCTGTAAGTGACTTTAATGTTACAGTCGGTGTTTCGTTTACTTAGCAACTTCCTCTGTGCAATCACTGACTCTTGTGCCCCGTTCTTCTCTTTTTAGCTGCGCAGAAAGACACTACGACGCTAACAAATTCAACTGCAGAGGTAAGATTTTGGGAAAAACACGATTCACCCAAACGCAGCACGACCTGTCAAAAGTGTTGATCTGTTGTTTTTAGATGTTCTAGTGCTGTAGGGGAGATGGTAGTGTGAGACTGAGATGGAGGGCAGGCCATAAGTCTGTTTGTTTATTAGAATCCTTATTAGTCCTCCAGGGGTCATAAACGCATTTAATACATACGTTAAATCATTTGACAGTACAAAAATGCATGATGTAGAAAGCAGAATACATCCTCATGTACTGATGATGTTTGTGGTCAGGGAGTTCAACACATATGGACTTATATTTATGCATTTATTTTATCCTACAGTTATCCAGTATGTGGCTTTCTGTTGTGGTCGATAATTGATATTTTCCAATACAAATCCATGTTAAGTTGTGATCTTTATTTCAACTTGACTTCACATTAGTAAAAATGACAACAGAATGTATTCATCTGGAATACAAAATAATTAGTCACATGATTTTACTCTTAAGCTTATTTGAAAAGACATATGATGCATTGAGGACAAACTATTTTCCCCAGATATGGGTGAAAACATTTTATCAGCCAATACCGGCACTGGAACCGATATATCATCTATCCCAAAGAAATATCCAAAAGGAAGCGTTACAAAGCTGATTAGTTGGAGAGAATATTGTGTTTTTTAAAAATGTTGTTCGGCCCATTTCTGTTCAAACGCCCTGTAGTTCTGAAAACCACAGAATGAGTCTTTGTGATATTGCCCGATGCCCTCTGACCTCTCTCCCTCCGTCTCCGCGGCGACAGTTGCACAGTACCCGTTCGAAGACCACAACCCTCCTCAGCTGGAGCTAATCAAGCCGTTCTGTGAAGACCTGGACCAGTGGCTCAGCGAGGACGACAATCACGTGGCGGCCATCCACTGTAAGGCGGGCAAAGGTCGCACAGGGGTCATGATCTGCGCCTACCTGCTGCACCGCGGCAAGTTCGTCGAGGCCCAGGAAGCGCTCGACTTCTACGGGGAAGTCAGGACAAGGGACAAGAAGGTGAGCCACGGCCGATAAAGCGGAACAAAACGTTTAATTATTTTCTTTTTGCCAAGATGTTTGTCATGTAGTTCTGGGGAAGGTTTAGTTGGTCACACTGGAGGAGCCTTGGTTTTACACAAGTTGAATTCTGGTAGTTTAAGCCGGGTTTAGTCCTTTTTAAAACCACAAACTACTATTTCTAGATCTGAAATTAAACTGATTTTGGCCTAGACATCTAGACATTATTGAAATTGACCGCAGAATTGTTCGTTATGGTTTTGTGGGCGAAGATGCAGTGGTTTAAGGCGTTGCACATGTGTGGTTGTTCCCACCTCTGCATCATGGGTTCACTTCCCCGCTTCAACTTTTGCTGAATGTCTTAACCCTCGCTCTACCTATTTTACAATTTAGCTGTCTGGTCCGACAAAGCCAAAAAAAGAAAACAATTGGGATTAGTGGAATGCTATGGAATGTACTCATAGTTATTTTAATTTAACATTATTATTTCTGGTATTGATCAGCATCTGGGTGTCAATCGTCACAATTAGGATATGGGTTTTATCATTGATCTCGCGTATATCTGAAAGTGAGATTTGCCAATCAATACGCAATCTAATAATATCTGAGGTAGTGACTTTCTGAACCCACACATATGAAATGGTGAAATGTGGCATGTCTGACTGCTCCGTGTTGCTGTTGCAGGGAGTCACAATCCCCAGCCAACGGCGCTACGTTCACTACTACAACTACCTACTGAAGAACCGGCTGGATTACAAGCCGGTGGCGCTGCTCTTCCACAAAATGGGCTTTGAGACTCTCCCCATGTTCAGCGGGGGCACCTGCAGTGAGTCACACTCCTGTTCACCCGCACACACGCACAGCACAAGCAACACACACACACACAGCACAAGCAACACACACGCACAGCACAAGCAACACACACGCACAGCACAAGCAACACACACACACAGCACAAGCAACACACACGCACAGCACAAGCAACGCACAAGCAACGCACACGCACAGCACAAGCAACGCACAGCACAAGCAACACACACGCACAGCACAAGCAACACACACGCACAGCACAAGCAACACACAAGCACAGCACAAGCAACACACACGCACAGCACAAGCAACACACACGCACAAGCAACGCACACGCACAGCACAAGCAACGCACAGCACAAGCAACACGCACAGCACAAGCAACACGCACAGCACAAGCAACACGCACAGCACAAGCAACACACACGCACAGCACAAGCAACGCACACGCACAGCACAAGCAACGCACACGCACAGCACAAGCAACGCACACGCACAGCACAAGCAACGCACACGCACAGCACAAGCAACGCACACGCACAGCACAAGCAACGCACACGCACAGCACAAGCAACGCACACGCACAGCACAAGCAACGCACACGCACAGCACAAGCAACGCACACGCACAGCACAAGCAACGCACAGCACAAGCAACGCACAGCACAAGCAACGCACAGCACAAGCAACGCACAGCACAAGCAACGCACAGCACAAGCAACGCACAGCACAAGCAACGCACACGCACAGCACAAGCAGCACACACGCACAGCACAAGCAGCACACACGCACAGCACAAGCAGCACACACGCACAGCACAAGCAGCACACACGCACAGCACAAGCAGCACACACGCACAGCACAAGCAGCACAAGCAACGCACACGCACAGCACAAGCAACGCACACGCACAGCACAAGCAACGCACACGCACAGCACAAGCAACACACACGCACAGCACACGCACAGCACAAGCAACGCACACGCACAGCACACGCACAGCACAAGCAACGCACACGCACAGCACAAGCAACGCACACGCAACGCACACGCACAGCACAAGCAACGCACACGCACAGCACAAGCAACACACACGCAACACACAGCACACAGCACACACGCAATACATGTCACTGCTAGTTTGTGAGGCACAGTCTTTCCAGGAGCTGCAGATAATTGTTACCAGTAAATGTGCAGTGTGATCTATTAAAATGTTTTAGTTTAGCCTTTTGTTCCTTTTTTTGGGCATAAAGTTGTGTTTGCTGAGGTGATGAAAGTTTTTATTTTTATTTTAGAGGTTATTTATTGATCTGAAATTAGCATCTCTAAATTGCCTTCTAGCAGAGAGCTTGAATATGAGTGGTTGTAACTGCCTCAGGCCCAAAGCGTTCAGCTCCTGTTACACACAATTACAAACAAAATGGTATTCAATTGATGAGTTAGCTGCACTTTGCACTTAAAAAACAACACATTTTTTAAGCACAAAGTAAAATCCAGTTTCAAAAGTACAATGTAGTAAAGCTACACTTTGACACATTTCTGTGGTGATTTTCAGTTTGTTTAAGATGATTTAAATGGCATGTGAACGGCAAAAATAATCAATTTGATCTCGGCCTCTCTTATTCCTCACAACAGATTTTGTGGTTTCCATGTCATCTAAATCATCTTAAAGATCCAGAAATAAGCTCATAATCAGATTTTGGTGTGCATTTAAACATAGCCACTGCTCTCAATGTATCTTTATGAAAACACACCAAACTTTGATGATGATCAACCAAAATATTTGTTTGACTTGCAGTGAAGCAGCTTCACGTGGCGCTGTGCTCTTCCTGTCTGTTACAAAGTGCCTGCTCCTCTCTCTGTGTGGCCTCTTCAGCCTGTAACACTCGGCAGCAGCACCTGCACTGTCTTCACCCTTTCCTTCACCTCTTTCTAAAAACGTGGCCCTATTCCAAGTTTGCCCTTTCGCACACATTATCCACACATCATAATTTGAGCGTGCATAGATTAGCGTACTTCTCTTCCTTCCCCTTTGTTGCGACCGTGTCACGTACATTTCTGTGTTGTGTTGCCTGCCGCTGAAATGCCCGGCGGCCCCTTGTTTGCCCGGCCCCACCGCTCGGCCATTGTGATAACCTCCTTCTCTCTCTCTAAGGGGACAGTACCGTAAAAAACAGGAGCGAGCCAACCCCTCAGGGCTTCAAGAAAGGGAATTGGCACTGGGGTAAATAAAGAGCCTTTTCCTCCATTTGAATGTTTCACGTATTTGTTTTTGATTTGAGTGCGTGTATACGTTTGTTTGTTTTGTGTGTGTGTGTGTGTGTGTGTGTGTGTGTGTGTGTGTGTGTGTGTGTGTGTGTGTGTGTGTGTGTGTGTGTGTGTGTGTGTGTGTGTGTGTGTGTGTGTGTGTGTGTGTGTGTGTGTGTGTGTGTGTGTGTGTGTGTGTGTGTGTGTGTGTGTGTGTGTGTGTGTGTGTGTGTGTGTGTGTGTGTGTGTGTGTGTGTGTGTGTGTGTGTGTGTGTGTGTGTGTGTGTGTGTGTGTGTGTGTGTGTGTGTGTGTGTGTGTGTGTGTGTGTGTGTGTGTGTGTGTGTGTGTGTGTGTGTGTGTGTGTGTGTGTGTGTGTGTGTGTGTGTGTGTGTGTGTGGCCCCAGAGATCCAGCAGATCCATGAGGCGTCGTGAGGGCCGATCCCCACTCCCCACACTTCTTCTTTAGCCTTCAGTCTTTACAAACTAAAGAATAGGGTCCAATGCCTCTGGTTCTGGGTCATTTTATAACCTTTCCTTCCCCTTCTTAATGCTCTCAGTTTGAATCCTATGTTGACGTTTTCCCCTCTCCATTCGAAGTGGAGTTTAAGTGTAACCGCAGTAACTCTTCTGTCCGTTCTTGTCTTTGGCTTCTTCCTCTTCTTTCCTCCGTCCCCCTCCGTGTTCGTGCAGATCCCCAGTTCGTGGTGTACCAGCTGAAGGTGAAGATCCACACGTCGAACCCTGCTCACACGCGGCGCGAGGACAAGCACATGTACTTCGAGTTCCCACAGCCGCTGCCCGTCTGCGGAGACATCAAAGTGGAGTTCTTCCATAAGCAGAATAAGATGATGAAGAAGGTGAGTCGGCTTTGGCCCGCGACACTCCGAGGTAACGACGGTAACGGCATGTTGTAACGAGTGTGAAGACGAGGTTTGTTATCATGTGCTGGTCGTGTGACGTCACAACAATCTAGAAATCTTAAGTTTCAAACTGAGGTGGAGACATTATTCAACCTCAGATGTCAAAGTCAGTTAAAAGGACTTAGAGGCGTAAGATTAAAGTGGACCAATTCACACACAAATAATAATGTTCAACATTTTGGATGTTATTTAAATGACGACAACAGTAGTAAATCTCCCTTGGTTACATATGTTTTTGCCTTTCTACTGAGATCATGAGACTGAATTCTACGGCGGAGGAATTTTCGATTTTTAATCCATAATGCACTTTTTATAGTCACAGTTTAAGTGCAGAGACACTTATAACATAAAAAACATGTGTTAAATGTGTAGTTTAGTCTAAGGTAATCCTAAACAATATAAAACCAATCAAAATGGCAATAAATAAATAAAACAAATAAAATGCTTTAAAATTAATCAATCCAAATTTATTGATGGCACAATGCTATAAATTTACAAACAGTAAAATGTATTAAAATCACAATAGGAACAATGGTACAAGTGTAATTAAAAACCATGAGTTCAGAAGCCAACTTTTTTTTTTTTTTTTTTTTTTTTTATCATGAAAATTGCAGCTGATCCATGAGTTGACTCTCCTTGTTCCACAGGACAAAATGTTTCACTTCTGGGTGAACACGTTCTTCATCCCCGGTCCAGACGAGGAGAAAAAGCGTGAGGAGAACGGGACGGTGGTGAGCGACATGGACTGTCAGCAACAGCTACAACCGCTGCCTCCACCACCGCCGGGTCCACAGAGCAACGCCGAGCGCAGGGACAGCTCCAGGGACGGAGAGAAGGAGCGCGTGTGGGACCGGGAGAAGGACAAGGAGCGCGGGTGGGACAGAGAACGGGAGAAGGAGAGGGACAAGGAGCGCGGGTGGGACAGAGAGAAGGACAGAGAGCGAGAGAGGGAAGGACCGCGACAGGGACAGGGACTACCTCATCCTGACGCTCACAAAGAACGACCTGGACAAGGCCAACAAGGATAAAGCTAACCGCTACTTCTCTCCAAACTTCAAGGTAAGAAGCGCTGTCACATCACGGCTCATGTTAGACTCAACATACGGCCCGGGGGCCAAATCAGGCCCTCCAAGTGATTGTAATCTGACCACGAGCCATTTTAAGTATTAAAACAAATTAAATAAAATCTTGTTTTATTCTTGGATGGCACTAGTTCAGACCTGGTTTGGTTCAGGGTTAGTCCTGGATCAGACCTGGTTGGTACTAGTTTAGGCCTAGTTTTACTTCTGGTTCAGTACTGGACCGGCAATTTTGAAAAGCAATGTTGGTAAAGCATTTTGTCTGTTATTTCTCACAAAAATCTAATCTTTAGCTATTGTATTGACTTTGAAATATTTAGTATGGCGTGTGGTGCACCTGGCAACACGCCTCTACTAGTCATAACCTGGCCCTCGGGGAAAATGAAGATGAATAGCTCTGTGTTAGACTCGGGTTAGACTCTGACGTGGTTCAGATTTCTAAAGCTGAGCAGTTTTCATACACTCACATGGTAATCAAAAAGAGGTCTTTGCAGTTTACTGTTGACATCTTTAAATCTGATCACACTCGTGTTCTGTTTGATATAGTTGTGGTCTGTGTACTGTGCTCCTGTTGCAGTCAGGTGAACTGTAGGATTCGTGTGAACTCCGGCTCACACTTGTGTCTGCTTTGACTTTCAGGTGAAGTTGTACTTTACAAAAACGGTGGAGGAGCCCACGAATTCGGAGGCAAGCACGTCGACATCAGTCACCCCGGACGTTAGCGACAATGAGCCAGACCATTACAGATACTCTGACACCACTGACTCTGATCCGGAAAATGAACCTTTTGATGAAGAGCACCACACACAGATAACCAAAGTGTGAACTCTTAAAGAACAGGAAGAAATGATCACCGAAAAAAGGAGAAAACTTGAATCTAAACTACAGAAGAAGCTTGTCTCTTCCCTCCCCCAGACGGCAATAGATTATCATCATGTCAAATGCCAACTTTAGGGAAAAAAAGAGAAATATTTCGACCAATATATTTTTTATTTTCCTTTTTTTTTCTTTGGCACGGCCATGTACCATGTGCAAGGTATTGACACTGTTGCCCCATGGAAAAGGTGCTGTAGCTTAAATGTGTTTATATATATATACATACACATATGTATATACATATATACATGCATATATAAACAAACTTTTGTGTCAAAGACAATGGAAAGAGTACCACAATCAGGAGACGGGAGTTGAAGTGTGGGAGAAGTTGTAATGATGTACTAGGACTATGCTGCTCCTTCTCCTGTCTAAACCAAGGCCAGTGCTGCAAGTCACTTTGTTTCACTCCTGTCTCTCTCCTCCCTCTCTTTTACTCTCCTCCCCTCCCTCCATCCTCCTCCTCCTTTACTGTGAATGCTTCTTGTGCTCTTTGCAGGCTGTCTCACGTGACTTTTGGCCTTTGTGCAGTGCAAACTGCATGCGGGCAGTGGGTTGGGGGTGGGCGGGGTTATGAAGAGGCTGTGATGATGTCTAAAGCATTGCCATTCCTATCCCCACTGTGTTTAAATTATGCAGGCTACCCATGTAATTGTCAATGTTTTTTTTATCATAAAATAATAAAAATATAATACACAAAACAGCAGGGAGACAAGTGTTTACAATAATGTCAGCACTACATTTAAAGGACAGTGGTGATGCATGTTTCCATCCCTAATAATAAATGTATTCAATGTTGTCTTTTCTTAAGCAGCAGCTCAGATGTGTCTGCGTGGGGTTCCCCTGTGCTTTGACTCACGCCTTATGTAATCCTCACGCTGGATACAAATGAACATGAAATATCAACTCTGCTGTTGCCATCAAATCAAGCCACGACAGACATTGTGTCCACAACATGAGTAGATTACTGCTGTCCATCAGAATGTACGGATTTAATGACTTGAACCACAGTTGGCTGCATTTGTACCAAACCCAAGTGGAAAATGAACCACAGCAGTGAGTGGTTTTGCTCAAGTTTAGCTGTAATGATTGAAAATGGTGAGTAGGTCCTCGTCTGAGTTTATGGAGGGATTGTGGGAGGTCAGCGCAGCACTTCAAACCACTGTCCGAGCAGCTGCTGCTTTTAGCATTCTCATTTATTCCCTTTTGGATTTTACTGCCATTCTTTTTATGCACAACTATAGAAACTTTCTGTCAAATGCGCTGTTCCATCTATGAAATCAAACTTTTCTGTTTACACCTCAACACCAAATATAAAAGGTCTGATTTTCTAAGGTATTTTAGGCTGAACTTTTGATCCAAGCAAAAACCTTTTTCTACATTTATAGAACTATATCTATATAGACTATATAAGTATATATTTGACCTTTGAAGTTACACTATTGCTGGTGGGTGTCAACCAGACTTGGCTATGACAGTAATTTTATCTAGTGTTTGTTAAATTACAGGTGTTTGGTGTGAAAGGATAACTTGGAAAAAGTTATATTTCACTACGAGCGGGGTCACCTCTTCATAGATCTGACCTGGAAATGGGCCTGGTTGTGTCTCCTGCTTGTATACATGTGCATACAGTGAGTCTGGGAAAAGCAATAACTTCATACAAAATTACCTTAAAAGCTTTTATTTTTCAGGTACTTAGTTTTGAAATATAACTTATTTTATATTTTGTTCATTGTAAACACAAATATTTATCCAAAACGGCTCAATAGTAGCAACAGGTTCATTAACTTCCTGTTCACAACTGCAGAACTTCATGGTAACACTTCACTGGGAAAATCAGATTACATTTTTTTGGTGGCTACGAGACTTTTTAGTCTTTGTTTTTATTTAATCGCAACTATGTACAGGATGAGGGTGGGAATAGGGGGCAGGTGAAAACAGGATTTTTCTGAGCCCTCGAGCCTCAGACTTTGCATAATACGTCACCTTTAATATACTCAAATAAAAAGAAGCTGAGATCAAATGCAACCCTTGTGTTTCAAATTTGACCAACAAGCCAATTCTACCAAAGTGCACGCAGCATACCACCATCTACCCGGCTCCAAGTATCATGCAGTGGCTTGACGCACAATCGCAACGTTCTCCGCATGAAATCGGCAGAGGAAGGAAAAAGCTCGCAGCCAAGGAAGCAAGAAAAGGAGACGAGGAACGAGGGAGCGAGCTGAGTTTTGGGCCTTCAAACACTCCTCTCTGACATCCTCCCAAACTCAAAGACTGACAGGATTAAGCTCCATGTCATTCTGATAGGAGGCAGAAGAAGTGGCAAGGACGTTTTCTTTTTCGTATACAGCCCAAAGACTCTTGATAATAAAATAAAGTATGAATTAAACATATATTTTTATAGGCATGGCAGGCTCATAATCCTCCTCTGCTCTATTAGGAAACCGGGGGACTCGCTGGGGATGATAGAGACATCAAAGCCCAAACCAGAGCGACGACGAATCAGACAGGCAGCAGTCGCGAGGGGCCGGCTGCGATTGGCTGATCTGGAGGAAGAAGCAGAGAGGAAGAGGAGGATGAGGAGGGGGAAGAACGAGAGAGAGAGAGAGAGAGAGAGAGAGAGAGAGAACGAGCGCGAGGCTGGAAGACATGAATTATGAATGTGTAGAGTAGAGTAGAGAGAGAGAGAGGGAGCAGGGATGTACTACACAAGCAGCAGGCCAGACTGGAGACAAGTTTTAGTGGAGTCGCACAGGCAGCCAAACTTGTGAAATATTCATCTGATCAATAGACAACTTCATTTGTATGTTCTCAGCACTGCCGCCGAGCTTTCTGGGGGTTTTGGTGAGATTAAGCTTGGAGAGTCTGAAGCACAGCGGATTGGTTTGCCTTCACAACAAGGTCTTGGGTTTGATTTCCCCTCTGAACTGTGTGGGGTCTTGCTGTGAGGAGCTGGGATGTCCTTCTCATGTCTGGGTGCATTTCCTTTGGGTGCTCTGGTGTCGCCCATCAATCTTAGCACATGTACTGACTGTACTTAAACTAAGACCTTGAAATGTGTCTTCAGAGGTGCAGTGATGTCCTTAACCGCTCTGAACAGGCCCAGTGTCAGTGACATGTGGGACATAGAGGTTCTGCACATATGCACATCATTTGGTTGGCCTGTAGCAACACGTTTGCATAACAAATGCTCTATGTAAAGCTTTACTTTTAAGGTTTCGTCTCTACACTGAACTCCTCTGGACATGTTGAATCGAGCTGTGATACCTGTAGTTGGTTATTTATACGTCAAATGTAAATGTACTTTTTACTGTTATTTCACTACATTTAGAGCAGGAATCTGTACTTTCTATTCCACTACATTTTTGAACTGGACAGAAAAGTAAGTATTATTTTAGACCTGCTGATATTTTGTATTATTTTTATGGACACATACAATTGTTTGCATTTTCTTTGAGCAAACAAAAAAGGCCAAAAATTGCTTCTGAAGACAAAAACATCTGCAAAATGCTTTATCGCAATTACAATTTCCCGCTTTAACAGTTCCCAAAATCTGCTTTACTTGAGTATATTTTTCCTTCTGTATCTACTTTTGTTACTTAAAGTCTATACGACAGCCTCTAAAGTTTGTATAATTATGATGTTGTGTGGCGAGTCACGATGCAGTTTGTGAAGAAAATTTGAGTAAAAGTAAAAGTTGAAAATGACAGGAAGTAGTGCGAGTTCTACAACAGAATACCTCCAAACTACAGCACCGATTCCATCAAAGATGCTGAGAAAATGTGCAACTCACACCATTTAGCAAAAGTGTAATTATTTGTCAAATCATAACTATTGTATGATTTAAATGGACTCTGACCCTTGTTTACAATCTGGTTGCTAAGTAACAGTTGTGGAATTACCCTTCCCTATGTCATATTTGTTGCCATGTCCAACCAGGAAGTGACATAATAAACATCACCAAAATTGCCAAATTGGAGAGAAACAGGTAAAATCTGAAATATTATCATTTTCCTTTTGTTTTGTTTTACTGAAAAGTGCCGTCTAATGTGTCGTATGTACTTTAAGTATCAGAATGGAAAACTTGTCTTTTTAATTCATTTTGGGGGCCACTACCGAGTTTGCCAAAAGATAGCATTACACAGTAAGACTCACATCTAAGTAACATACATATTTGATTGTAAAACTAATCAAAATAGGGATTTAATAAATAATTCAATAAATAAAATATGTATATAATTATACAGGAACTATGTGTGTGTAAAACATCTGTGGTTAGCTTCATCTTGGAACGCTTCAGCACTAAGAACATGACGAGTAATCTCCCCGTCTCTGAGCGTCATCTACAGCCCGACAGCGCCTCCATTCCACCTGCTTCACCCTTCAACGCTTGCGCACGGCAAAAAAAAAAGACACCGAATGTGTAGATTTAGGCAAAGTATTATGAGGGGCGTCCGTCTGGCCTACAAAGAGAAGATAAGCCCGAGCCGGTAACCCCATTTCCCCTCCATCTGTTAGTCAGCTGTACAGAGGAGGAGAGCACTCACCGGGACCTGGCAACCCCACCCCCACCACGCCACCCCCACCACCCTCCTCGCCCTCCTTGCCCTCCTCGCCCTCTTCGCCTCTCTCTCACCCTCCTCGCCCTCTTCGCCCTCCTCACCCTCTTCGCCCTCCTCGCCCTCCTCACCCTCGCCTCTCTCTGCCCCTCACCCTCCTCGCCCTCCTCACCCTCCTCACCCCCTCACCCTCCTCACCCCCTCACCCTCCTCACCCCCTCACCCTCCTCACCCTCCTCACCCTCGCCTCTCTCTCCCCCTCACCCTCCTCGCCCTCCTCACCCTCGCCTCTCTCTCCCCCTCACCCTCCTCACCCTCCTCGCCCTCCCCCTCACCCTCTTCGCCCTCCTCGCCCTCCTCACCCTCGCCTCTCTCTCCCCCTCACCCTCTTCGCCCTCCTCGCCCTCCTCACCCTCGCCTCTCTCTCCCCCTCACCCTCCTCACCCTCCTCGCCCTCCTCACCCTCCTCACCCTACTCACCCTCGCCTCTCTCTCCCCCTCACCCTCCTCACCCTCGCCTCTCTCTCCTCCTCACCCTCCTCGCCCTCCTCGCCCTCCTCACCCTCGCCTCTCTCTCCCCCTCACCCTCCTCACCCTCCTCGCCCTCCTCACCCTCGCCTCTCTCTCCCCCTCACCCTCCTCGCCCTCCTCACCCTCCTCACCCTCGCCTCTCTCTCCCCCTCACCCTCCTCGCCTCTCTCTCCTCCTCACCCTCCTCGCCCTCCTCGCCCTCCTCACCCTCCTCGCCCTCCCCACCCTCCTCGCCCTCCTCCCCCTCGCCTCTCTCTCCCCCTCACCCTCTTCGCCCTCCTCGCCCTCCTCACCCTCGCCTCTCTCTCCCCCTCACCCTCCTCACCCTCGCCTCTCTCTCCCCCTCACCCTCCTCACCCTCCTCACCCTCGCCTCTCTCTCCTCCTCACCCTCCTCGCCCTCCTCACCCTCCTCACCCTCCTCGCCCTCCTCACCCTCCTCGCCCTCCTCCCCCTCGCCTCTCTCTCCCCCTCACCCTCCTCGCCCTCCTCACCCTCCTCACCCTCGCCTCTCTCTCCCCCTCACCCTCCTCACCCTCCTCACCCTCCTCGCCCTCCTCACCCTCCTCGCCCTCCTCCCCCACGCCTCTCTCTCCCCCTCACCCTCCTCGCCCTCCTCACCCTCCTCACCCTCGCCTCTCTCTCCCCCTCACCCTCCTCACCCTCCTCGCCCTCCTCACCCTCCTCACCCTCCTCACCCTCGCCTCTCTCTCCCCCTCACCCTCCTCACCCTCCTCACCCTCCTCGCCCTCCTCACCCTCCTCGCCCTCCTCACCCTCCTCACCCTCGCCTCTCTCTCCCCCTCACCCTCCTCACCCTCCTCACCCTCCTCACCCTCCTCACCCTCCTCGCCCTCCTCACCCTCCTCGCCCTCCTCCCCCACGCCTCTCTCTCCCCCTCACCCTCCTCACCCTCCTCGCCCTCCTCACCCTCCTCGCCCTCCTCACCCTCCTCACCCTCCTCACCCTCGCCTCTCTCTCCCCCTCACCCTCCTCACCCTCCTCGCCCTCCTCACCCTCCTCACCCTCGCCTCTCTCTCCCCCTCACCCTCCTCACCCTCCTCGCCCTCCTCACCCTCCTCGCCCTCCTCCCCCTCGCCTCTCTCTCCCCCTCACCCTCCTCGCCCTCCTCGCCCTCCTCCCCCTCGCCTCTCTCTCCCCCTCACCCTCCTCGCCCTCCTCACCCTCCTCCCCCTCACCCTCCTCGCCCTCCTCCCCCTCGCCTCTCTCTCCCCCTCACCCTCCTCGCCCTCCTCGCCCTCCTCCCCCTCGCCTCTCTCTCCCCCTCACCCTCCTCGCCCTCCTCACCCTCCTCCCCCTCGCCTCTCTCTCCCCCTCACCCTCCTCTGTCCTTGGCCTATACTGCACAGCTGTGGAGAGTTTGGATTAGGCCAAGAATAAAACAGGAAGTCAAAATTAAACAAAAGCTCAAGCGCAGACACTTTAAGTCAGCCGAGGCAGTGACAGTGGAAAAAGGAGAGCGGCTTAAAGAAAACAATGATATTTAATGTGACAGTTTGTTCATAAAGTTTCTACAGGTGTGAAGGTATAAACACTGGCAAACATATTCGACAGAAAGTGTTTTATTTCTTCTCCATTTTGGCTTGTTTCATCGATGAATCTGCAAAGTAATGTGAGTGTCTTGCCCAGCGACACAGCGGCAATAAGCACTCGACACTCGAAAGTAAAGTATTGTATGGTGTTTTTCAGAAGGGAGCTTCCAGGGTTGAAGGTTAAAAAAGTGGGTCAAGAGGAAGTAGAATAAAAGTACAAATTTGTGGTTGAAAATCTTGTTCAGTTAGAGTCTAGTAACAGATAAGTATGTGGAATATGTGTGTATGTAAAAGAAGTATTGAATAGTTGTCATAGTAGTTTTAACAAGTATTTATTCATGCCAGTGGCGTATTGAGCGCTGCAATCAATGGAAAACACTGTTGCTACATTATCAGGTGTGAGTTTAGCGCTGAGAAAATGTTACTTTCGGATTCAATAAATAAATAACCACATGAAAGCGCGTGTGAACAAAAATGGGGAAGTGGAAATGGAAAGAATATTTCGACCTGTTCTGGGCGTAGGCGACGTGCAGCCGGTTGCACAAAGTGTTGCAGTCAGTGGTACAGAGGTGAAAGAGAGAGAGAGAGAGGGGGGGTTGGATGGTTGGATTAGCATGATTTAATGTCAAACAGAATGACATGTTTTTGTAGTTAAATGATGCGTGGTGAAAATGTTACAGAATAAAATCCAAGTACCACCTAAATATTTGGCTTAATAACTACCAGTGCTAGTTATTAACTGGTTTAAAGGGTCGTGTTATGCAAAATCAACCTTTTCCTGTTTTTACCTACCCACCATCCCTGCCCACATCCCTGTACCTGTATTATTATTATCTTTTTTTTTTAATGAAGACTTTGAATGATACATTTGGGTTAAAAAATGTCACTTTACAAACTTTATGACAATCTGCTGCTTGTTACAGTGAAATGTCCCTATGAAGAGGCGGAGCTTATCAGTTCTGCAGTTTTGAACAGGAAGTAAATGGACCTGTTTATTACTAAGCCATTTTAAGTCAATATTGTGGTTTACTTTTAACAAAATGTAAAATTATTATCTTATTACCATATTTTACGGACTATAAGTTTTGGCCGGGGTGCGACTTATACTTATATTTATACTTATATACTTATACATATACTACGGAGCGACTTATATGTGATATTATTTGTTATTTTCACACTTGCAACCGCATTTCATACTCCAGTGCGACTTATATATGTTTTTTTTCTTCTCTATTATGCATTTTTTGGCTGGTGCGACTTATAGTCCGGAAAATACATTATGTTATAGTTCAAAACTAAGTCCCTGGAAGAAAAAAAGCATAACATTTCTCCTTTTTGACCCTGACAACCCTGAGTGGAGGTCTTCAGTGATACTGGCATCTGAGCAAAGAACAAAGCTCGGCATCTTCACCCTGCATCATTTTGTCACCTACCCACCAAATTAGGGCTGAAAAAATGTATCAACTAATTGTGAAAAGTCAATTACTGTATTTTGTCAACTGCAAGCTTTATCTGGAAACTCTAATAAACATACAAAAAGACGATTTAGAACAAAGACGGTTGCATTATTAAACCAAAATGTGCAAAAAGAGTCAACTATCACCATTTTCCAACCTTTATTTGGTTAAAACTTGTTTAAAAAGTCTCGATGTACAATAGAAATAGTAGTTTAACTAGTCGACTACTAAAACAATCGTATGGAAAGGTGCCGCAGTGTGTGGGGGTTAGATTCCTGTTGACATTTGACTGTATATCTAACAACCTCCTGAGTGAGAAGACATGGAAACACTCACTGTCCTCTGGTGTCCTCTGACCTCTCCACTCGTCTCCAGCACAAACACTCTCGTCGCCGAGTGATCAATGGCGAGGGTCTGCACTGCCATTGTGCGCGGTAATAGCATGCGTGGCCTAAGGGGAGAACACAGAGAAAGAAGTGTATTAACATGGCACACAGCTGTAAATGTGTACAGAGAATACAAATACACTGGAGTTGGATTGAAAGGAGGCCAGCTGTAGGGCTTAGCACAAGACTCTATGTGTAAGTGTTTGTTTGTGTTCAACATGAGAGCAGAGCAGAGCTGCAGGGCGAGCGTGCAGCGGGTACAAGCGCAAATACTGTGTCATAAACAGGAACGTCAAGATTCATCGGTTAAAAGGAAATTATTACTTCACAGGTTGCAATAATCGTACAAATTTTAGAAGCAAATAAGTCGTTTGAATTGAATCTACTTCAAAAAGTAAACCTGAATGTAATGTTTTCTTCTTTATCGGGCTGTTTATGTCACATTAACTGCACATTATCATTCAGAAAGGTGGAATGGAAGTTAGGCTTTTTTTGTATTTTTACATGGAAGAAATTTGATAACTATAATAATCAGATAATTCAATCATTAGACCTCTTTTTGGTGTGTTTCCAAGAAAAATCTGATACTGAAAAATATCTGGAAAACAATGTACAATTAATGTTAAAATAACTCTATTAAGTCTATTTTAATTTTCTCTTATAACATTCTTTTGTCAGACCTGTAAAGTGTGAAAAATTTTAACGTAATCAGATTACTTGCATCTAACCTGAAGACTCCAGAAATCAGATAATGATCAGGTTTTTGGTGTGCATGTAAACATTTAACACCTGAATTCAATTAAAATTACAACATTCATTAAAATGATTGTAATATTGTGATGTTTCTTCGAACGATAACTGTAATAATTTGACATTTATAGTTTGAAGTGTAGAATTGTAGACGCGGATTAGGGCTGGGCAATAACAAAAATCCAATTGTGATCTGATTCTGAGACGAGCTGCTATTTCATGTGATATTGTCCTATCGTAATTCACAGGGTTTTTGTTTAACTGTGATCAAAGTGAAATTTGAATGTTGGCTCTGAGAATAGTGACTCATTAAGTTCTAGACGGAAACATCTCAATTAAGCAATTTAAGCAGAATTATTCAATTGCATCTGATATCCACACAGTACTGATTATACACACATTATTATAATATATCACGATCATAAGTGCACGCTCAGACATTAGAGATTATCATTGCTAAACAGAACAGGAAAAGTAGGCTAATCTTTCAGGACCCGCCGATGATAAGGATAAGGAGGACTCTGATGGAGGATATGAAACAAGAAAATGCTTCTTTTTTTTTTTCTCATCCAAATGTTCCATTCAATTTCTATTTCGTTTTATTAAAACCACAAAATTGCTTTGGAGTCAATCCGCTGTTAGTGAAAGCATGTGGTTTGGAGGAGAACTCAAACAACGGCTGATAATTAACAGTTTGTATTTTTTATGTTCAAAGAATTGATAACAAAAGCCATTTGCCGTTTCTTTCTTTCCCCAAAGTCCGTTGAAAACTGAATCTCAATCTCACTGAACGATCGAGCCTGTACCTGATATTTTTGCCTTTTCGTAATAAAGTAAAACTGTTTTGCTCCAGTGCAGATACATTGTAAAACCATCTATTTGGGTGAAAATGAGACCGCAGTGCTTTCTCTGCATCTTATCATACAGCATTTTACTCTCCACGAAGCATGAAGTGCCCCGTTAGCATGCTAATGTTTGTTAGCTTTATGGAAAAACATGCTCCGGCCACAATATAACTTTTTCATACCCGTTTTCACAATTCAATATTTCATCTCCAAATGTGTTGTAGTTTTTTGCAGTATGTAGGAGGAGCCTGTTCACGTTATCTGCAGCTTTTCTTTTGACAGGTCTGTTCTCCACCTGACTTTTACCCTGAGATCTTAAAGCGCCTCTAATCCTCCCCCCAAGCCCCCTTTCTCTCTCCCTCTTTTATCTCCCCCTCGCTCTCCATCTAGTGTCATCAGCCGGGTAATGTAAGGCATATGGCTGCTGCTGATCACAGTCCCTAATCCACACGCACACACTGGGATGAGAGGCACACTTTCTTGTCTACATCTTGGCTTTTCACTGAGAATATTATGGAGAGGCATGGCTCCTTTGGCAGTGACATTATCTGAAATGACAAGAGTGATAGGAGTGTTGGGGGAGAAGGATCACCATAGATAGAAACATGGCTGCGGGCTCTGACACTTTGAGATGAGTTCAAAAGTGAAGTAGAGTTGTAGACCTTGTGGAAGTTTGAATGCCTGATAGATGGTAGGACTGGCCTCACACGCCTTGATGATGCGTTTAGGGATCAAATGTAAGCATTAAAGTTTGGAAATAAATGTTTGGTGACGGCAAAAGTTTAAAGTAGTACTTAACTATAGCATGCTGTACGTAGATCATTGTTTTGTTTATTGTGGAGAGCAATATTGATCTTAAATGAAGAGACTGACTTCCTGTGCAAGATCGCAAGTACAAAGCAGTGGGCGGAGACAACGGGTAGGTGAGCACTCGAGCGTCAAATGCAGGACAATACAGGATTAGCCTACTCAAGCATACAACTTTGAGTAAACTAATGATGAAAGAACAATGTTGTGACATGGTTATAAGCTCAGTAAAGTTGATTTTACATGATATTTCTTCTTCTGTCTTGAAAATGTAAAAAAAACAGAAGTACTTTAGTTTTACAGTGGTCCAAACAAATTGTTCACTGCATAGCGTGCTAACTTCCTGTTTAGCGGAGAATAAAACACTCTATAATTACATTCAGACAGCACACAGGGGGTCATTTTCACCCTAAGAGCTTTTACAATATTTCTATGATGGAACAAAACAGATTCTACTTTATTACATCTACATTTTTCAAACACACAAAACCAGCCGGACTGAAAGGTTATTTTACGCTGTCCTATAATGCCATGTAATTCTACCCAAAATAAACAAACATAACAGTAGTATGAGAGATTACTACATACAAACTAAGTCATAATAATTAGAAAAGAAAATCCCAGTGACCCACTTAAGGCGCTTGACCCACCATATGGAAATCACTAATCTTTTGCAGTATGCATTTTTATATTCAGGACAACTACAACTACTACAACTACTCCAACTTCTACTAGAAATATTTCCTATTCCTGTCATTCCTTTCCATTTTTCATCAAATAAAGAACATAAAAATCTTTTCTTTTCAGCCTAAATGTAGTGCACAAAGAATGAAAATTACACTACTTTAGTCCAACGTCAGAGAGATTCTAAAAGCGTATAAGATGTAACTGAAATGCTCTTGAAATCAGCTCGGATCTGCAGAGGCTGACAGTGAGAGATGGCCGTGACTCATGGTACTGTTCAGCTGCGGTTATGTGAGCTTCACTGAGCGTCAACTTGAGTGGCACTGAGTGAACTGAGGCTATTGGATGCATATGTTTGGCCTTTATACTGCGAGCCCGATACATGCTAGGTTATGTAGGTTGTGAGTCCATTTCAGGAGTTTTGGTTTTTCACATTTTGTTTTATGGGTAAACTCTGGTGCTTTAGTCCTTGACAGGTGGATATTT
This sequence comes from Eucyclogobius newberryi, assembly GCF_026437365.1. Taxonomy (NCBI): domain Eukaryota; kingdom Metazoa; phylum Chordata; class Actinopteri; order Gobiiformes; family Gobiidae; genus Eucyclogobius; species Eucyclogobius newberryi. The sequence goes on along the minus strand of NW_027316500.1, from coordinate 23,425,442 downwards.
GGTGTTAGATCACAAATATAGATCACTTTTTTATATAATAATATCTTAATAAAAGTATAATCTGTTGACCTTTGAAGACTTCCTACATTTCAAAGATCCCTGCCTTATATATAAAAGTTTACATGGACTGGCTCCACCACCTCTCAAAGATCACTGCACCGAGGACCACCAGAGCCCTAAGCAGGAGGGCGTGTTAGGTTCCTGCCAGAGAACTACTTTTGGTCAAAATGTCCTACAGGGGCTGTGTTCAGTGTGTGAGGGAGGCGCCTCCTTCACAACCTTCAAAAGTCACTTAAAAGAGTGGCTCAGATCAACATTAACCATGAGCACAATCCATAAGAATTAATTTTATTATTCAACACAGTACACACAGTACTTTAGAGTATGTCCATTAGATACAGCACTTTAGGGCACCTGCAATACATATACATGATTTGTTTTAAACTTTTGACTTTTAATATTGTATACTGAAATGAGTTGTAAACTGATGAATTAACATTTCTGTCAGATCAATCCTGAGTTTGTGGTAGTGAATTGCTCCGGTCTTTCCCTGTGTCCACTCTTTTATTATACGTGAGTTATTATGTGTGGTCTGTGTGCTTGTGATATGTTCTGTGTTGTTGTTGTTGTTGTTTTACATGGTGTAACCTTTTCACTGGTACAGCAACTTGTCCAGGGATAACAGATGGAAACTAGCCTGTGGCTAAAATCTGGCATATTTACATATGTATCATATGTTCATGAATATGCACTGTCCTTTTCTAAAAAAACAAAACAAAACGCTGATCGTGGAGATGAAGAGGAAATAGAGAGGCTGAGGTGGCTGGTGGTTCTACTGCAGACATGTCCAAACTACGGCCCGGGGGCCAAATGCAGCCCTCAGTGAAAAAAGTTTGGACACCCTTGTTCTACTGCTATGGGTGAATTGGGGCTGACAGCTAAGTCAAACTATAAACCTTTTCATCTACTACTGGTATTTAAGTATTTTTTCCAACATAAAACCAGTGGTATTTTCAATGTATGTGTTTCAGAAAATTACAAAACAGATAATCCACATGTGTTGGAGCTGTGCATTATTTGTTTGGATTAGCTCCACAAAGTTACCATTAATAATCTTTTGCCTTAAAGTCCCTTCAACTGACAACAAACACGTCTTTTGGGTTGAATAATGGCACTCATTCTCACACTCAAGTTGTCATTCATGTGTGCTGACAGAGAAGCACGGGAAATTTTCACCAGAAACAAACAGGACAAAACATCCGCAATCTGACAGTAAAACAGCAAATTCCACCGCAGAATCCTCACCTGCTCAGCTCTATTTAAAACTCTGGGCTTTCTAGAACATTAAAATGCCATGCGAATGCCTTTTGATGATTCTATATTGCAGATAATCCCAATCAAAGCCCACCATTAACGCATACTGTACATTTGCTCTTATTTCCAACGATAACTCAATCGTTCATCAAAGAGCCTACACACCACCACACATTTCTATAGTATCTGTGCACAACATGTGGCTCCCCCTCTGAGACATTTCTGCTGGGGTGAGCGTGGTCCATCCTCCCAGTTTGATCTCACCACTCAACCGACCGACCAACCGACCAACCAGGCACTGCAACCAGTCATCCACATCTTTTTAAAGGGCCAGAATCTCGCGGGGGAGAGAGGCAGAGTGAGGATTAAGGATTAGCAGCTGTTTCCCCCCTCTCAAACGCTTTGGAGTGAGATATAGCTACACACCGAGCTGATGGGCAAATTAATAGATGAATAGAAAACGCCTGCACCGTCCCGGATAATGAGCTAAAGCCCCCCACTTTCATAACTAGCGAGGAGATGTGTCCTTTCCGTGAACCCGGCCTGCGCTGGAGAGGCTGTCACACACATCCAGGAGACGAGAAAAAGCATATTGTGAGCCGTGAGAAAAGGTTTAAAACATGACGACTCTAATCTTAGGGGGGGAGCAGGCACAAAGCCGGAGACTGATCACCGGATTGTGTGAGGAAAAGCGAGGGAGGAGGAGAAGCTGGGACAGATTTAGATGACCCTGGCTGGTGCGTACACCCCGCGGAGACACACTTTTAACCCCAAATAAACAGGGAGAGAGCGTAAGTCAAATCAGAGCGCGCAGCGGGAGGGTGCACATACATTATCCTCCTGTGGAACAGGCTATACCCACTAAAACACACACACATGCTGGATGTGTGGGCGATGGAGTTATCACAGTTTTTTCCCTAAAGGTGTGATCAAATACAGCAGACTACTGAGATTACTTATTATCATACTTTTATGCAGTGACGGACAGTAACAAAGTAGAAGTAGCAGTTAGACCACACATTTCACTAAAACATCCATCCATCCATTTTCTACTCTTGATCCGGGGCCGGGTCGCGGGGGTAGCAGTCTAACCAGGGACTCCCAGACTTTCTTCTCCCCAGACACTTCCTCCAACTCCTCCGGGGGGATCCCGAGGTGTTCCCAGGCCAGCCGAGAGACATAGTCCCTCCAGCATGTCCTGGGTCTTCCCCGGGGCCTCTTCTCGGTGGGACATGCCCGGAGGTGTCCAGGAGGCATCCGGAACAGATGCCTGAGCCACCTCAGCTGGCTCCTCTCAACGTGGAGGAGCAGCGGCTCTACTCCGAGCTCCCCCGGTGTGGCCGAGCTCCTCACCTTATCTCTAAGGGAGCGTCCAGCCACCCGGTGGAGGAAACTCATTTCGACTGCTTGTATCCGCGATCTTGTTCGCAATCACTACCCAAAGCTCATGACCATAGGTGAGGTCAGAACGTAGACCGACCGGTAAATCGAGAGCTTTGCCTTTCGACTCAGCTCCCTCTTCACCACAACGGTCCGATGCAGCGATCCGCCTGTCAATCTCACGCTCCATCCTTCCCTCACTCGTGAACAAGACCCGAGACAAGGCCGTTTACGTCGCCCGGATCGGTGTCACCGGGACCCCATCCTGGAGCCAGGCCTGGGATGGGTGCTCGACGGTGAGCGCCTGGTGGCCGGGTCTTTCCCCACGGGGCCCGGCCGGGCACAGCCCGAAAGAGCAACGTGGGGCCGCCCTCCTGTGGGCCCACCACCCGCAGGAGGATCCATAAGGGGCCGGTGCAGAGTGATCTGGGCGGCAGTCGACAGCAGGGGCCTCGACGACCAGATCTCCGAACACAGAGACTAACTCTGGGGACATGGAATGTTACTTCACTAAAACATATTGAATATTATTAGAAATCTTTCAGGTTGTCCCCAGTTTGACCATTTTTGTGATGTTTATCATGTTACTGCCAGGTTGGACATGAGCAGCAGTAACATAGATTCTATAACTGACAATCTGGAAAAAATATGGAATGGATGGAATGTCACTTACTGATGACATAGACACAGGGATTCCTTTGGAGAACCTATCATTTTATCAGCTATGATGACTCCTTTCCACAGGAACAAATCCAACAAACGAAATAATAATAAAAACAGGAAGACCTGCCATTTGCACTTTAAGTATAATTTTTAGGTATCTGTACTTCACTTAAATGTATTTTACAGAAGATACTTTTTACTTGTACTTCACTACATTTGAGAGCAGGTATCTATGTTCTACTCAACTACATTTTCTGTACTGGATTCAAAAGTATGACGTAGATAATAGGTTTGGCATTTGAGCAAACAAAAACATATTATATTATTATTATTATATTTAATGAATGATCCTGTTGCTTCTGATGACCTACATTTGACTCTACTTTTTACTCTAAAAGTACCGGTACATTGTTGGCGTAATCCCTCATTCGTCCAGGCGTGTTCCATTGTAGCTTCAGTTGTAGTCATCTGGACTCAGTTAGAAAAAATTAGACGTTTCGACTCTCATCCAAGGGTCATTGTCAATAAGAGAATTTAGGTTGAGAACTCCGATATTTGTACTATTCTGTGGTAAGTCCAGCCCATTGGGCGGAGCCTTCCTGAAGTGGAAAGAGTTGTTTGTTTACTTATAAACTTACCCACTTTGTATCTACCGAGCTAGCCTATTCAGCCCTTTAATGGGCTATTTGTCTCCCCTTTGTCTTTGTGAGACCCTGGCTCACCCACTCTGAGTACTTGATTAACATCTAAATGTTCTAGTCCTCTAACTCTCCAGGGGAACATCATGTGGAAAACACGCATAACTTTGTGGACAAAGTGAAACATCTCCAACTGGACCCAGATTACCTCATGATTTCATATGATGTTGTGTCCCTTTTCACCTGCATCCCGACCACTGAGGCAGTAGCAGCAGTGAGGATCAGACTGCAGGAAGACACCACCTTACAGGAAAGGACCAAACTGACACCTGAACACATATGCAAACTGTTGGACATCTGTCTGAACACCACTTACTTTCAATTCCGTGGACAATTTTACAGACAGATTCATGGCTGTGCCATGGGCTCGCCCGTCTCTCCCATAGTGGCCAACCTGTACATGGAGCACTTTGAGAAGAAGGCATTAGCCTCCTTCTCAGACATTGCCCCAAAGCTGTGGCTTCGCTATGTCGATGATACGTTTGTAACAATCAAGAAACAAGAGCTAGAAGCCTTCTCAGAGCACATCAATGCAGTGGACCCACATATCAGGTTTACAAGAGAAGACGCTAAGCAGAATCGCTCGGCCTTTCTTGATTGTTCCACGATCAGAGGAGAGGACGGGAAACTCCAAATAGAAGTATATAGGAAACCTACACACACGGACCAGTATCTGCTCTTTGGTTCCAACCACCCACTACAGCACAAGCTGTGTGATCAGAACCTTACAACACAGAGCTCAAGGTGTGCCCACCAGCTCAGAGGGCAAGAAGAAAGAGGACAAACACGTCCGAAAGGCCCTCTCAGCCTGTGGTTAGCCCGCTTGGGCTCTCAACAGAGTGAAGAGAACCAAGAAGCAGGACAAAAGGGAAACTGAACAGAGAAGGAAGGGTGTTTCTACCCCTTATGTCTCTGGCCTGTGGGAAAAACTGCAGAGAATTTTTAGACAACACGAAGTCCCTGTTTATTTTAAACCAGGAAACACTTTAAGACAAAAACTGGTTCATCCTAAGGACAAGTTGCCGACTCAAAAACAGAGCAATGTAGTATATTCTATCCAAAGCAGTGAAGAAAGTTGTAAAGAACGTTACATAGGTGAGACGAAACAGCCTCTACACAAGAGGCTCTATCAGCACAGAAGAAATACAAGTTCAGGACCACAGAGCGCCGTGCATCTCCATCTTGAAGCCTCTAATCACTCGTTTGAAGACGGTGAGGTGAAGATTTTAGCAGGGAGAAAAGATGGTTTGAAAGAGGAGTTAAGGAAGCTATTTTTGTTAAAAAAGAAAGACCTTCTTTAAACAGAAATGGAGGGCTAAGATTAAATCTTCCTGTAGTCTACAATGGAATATTGAACCCCTGGAGAGTTAGAGGACTAGATGCTAATCAGGTACTCAGGTTGGGTGAGCCAGGGTCTCACAAAGACATAGGGGAGACTAATGGCCCATTAAAGGGCTGAATAGGCTCGGTAGATACAAAGAGGGTAAGTTTCGGTTGAAACAAACAACTCTTTCCACTTTAGGAAGGCTCCGCCCAATGGGCTGGACTTACCACAGAATAGAACAAATATCTGAGTTCTCGACCTAAATTCTTTTATTGACAATGACTCTTGGATGAGAGTCGAAACGTCTAATTTTTTCTAACTGAGTCCAGATGACTACAACTGAAGCTTTTTCTACAAAGTACCGGTACATTGTTTAAATGTGTACTTAAAAACTTTTAAGTTTTATGTGATTTTTACTTCTTTCACAACAGCGTACCAGAATGATAGTTGAAAGAACAGCTTTTTTAGACAAATTAAACTTGTTGTTTATATAATTGTTGAAATATTAATTTTTTTGCCTGTTGAATAATTTATGTTTTACAAAGTCAAATGTGTTTGTTTCTTTAAACATGTTAATATATTATTTATAGAGCAATACACGTATCCAATAATTGTGAAAGCCCAGTGCTTACCAGTCATTAATTATCCTCAGAGTAAAATTCGAGATGCTACTTTGTTTAATCAGTATTGTTATTTCAAAAGATAAAGAATAAAAAGGTTTTCTTCTGCACTGAAAGAAAAGTGGATGAAGGGTGTTTCTCAAGGATACAACAAGAGAACCTTGAAAGGTAAGACATTATGCGCCTGTATATTCAGAATTATTCTTAAACTATTGAGAGACAGTCAGTTTTAGTTCAACCTTTCAATAGTAAATTAGTGGAAGTAGAAAGTGGCAACTTAATAAACGACTTATTTGGTGGTTTTTCATTGCTCCTGATGGAATAGAGTGGTGAGCCATATTAACTCACATACTTTTGCCTTCCCAGCTTAACAACATGTGTGGAGGAAATATTTTGGCAACAATAACACACATAAATACTGGGGTTTATGTCAGTTCCACTCAGGTCACATAATGCATGGCAGCAGGAGCCCCAACTGTTGCGGCGCTAACAGGTTTTTAAGGTGGAACTGACACATTTTGCCTGGGCGCGGAGACAGCACCGCGCGGCCATCTCCAGCCTGTCACAGAGAGGCTAACGCCGAGGATGACACCACTGCTCCATTGTCAAACCTACCAGCAAATGATAAAAGGCCGCTTGGAAAAAATACCGGCTAGCTAAAAATGTCAAATACTGCTGCTGCTGACCTTTTGACCCTGCTTTAGTTAAAGTAAAAGTGCAGTCATTTGGCTGTTTTCAGACAATTTTTTTGTTCAAATGTAAAGTCCATCTTAGCTAATCGTTTACTAGTCTTGAAATGTTAAATCTATTGGGTAAAGGAGTAGTCTGCTTTAAAAAAGTGATTTTTAATAAATCAATCAATACAACTTTATTTACCTCCAAAGGACAAATTGATATTGAGCTCAAACAAACACAAGTCTCAGAGCAGCTTAACAGGTGGCCAAGGTTCACTGGAAGTGGCTTCATTTCTCATCAGCTGCAGCTAAACCCTCGAAAAAACCAGGGCAGTTTATCGCCAATTCTAATTCCAACGACGCTATTTTTCAACGTAAGACAACACGGTTACACAGTTACACAGTTAGTACCACAGGGTGGGCAGACACAGATGCTCACAGGAGCCTGTCACATTTAACATTTACAGCAACAATTCTTAGAGCACAAAATAAACTATTTAAATTGAAGTTTACATTATTTTAGAAAATGGTTCAGTTGTAGTCATTAGGACACTGTTTTAGAAAGACAAGACGTTTTGACTCATCTAAGAGTCATTCTCAATCTGTGGCTCTAGTCTGAGAACTCTGATATTTATCCTACTCTGAGTAAGCCCTGCCCACTGGGCAGAGCCCCCTGATAATAGCATTTCCTGTTTTTGTTTACACTGAAACCAATCTTCTTTGTAATCCTAACAGCCCTGTGATGGGCCATGAAACCCTATTGTCAGCTGACTGCAGCTCTCTCATCACTGAGTACCTGATTCACATCTGAATGGCCAGGGCTGATGCTGCTCTGTGGCTTCAACATGCTATTGTACACGAACAGTAAACGGAACTTTAAACCTCCATTTCAGTTTAAAGAGGGATTCTCATTTTTAACAAACATGTCCTCCTAAACTCCTTCTTCAAACCACCTCTTCTCCTGCTTATAATCTTCACCTCACTGTCTTCAATAGAGTCAATAGAGAGAGTGGTTTGTGGCTTTAAGATGAAGATGCACAGCGCCCTGAGGTCCTGCATTTGCATGTCTTGTGTGTTGATAAAGCCTCTTGTGCAGTGGATGTTTAGTCTCACCTGTACCAACTTTCCTCACAGCATTGAATTGAATAGAATACATTCTTCTGTTTTGGTGTCGGCGTCTTGTCCTTAAAGTGAAACAGGTTTTGTCTTAAAGTGTTGCCAGGTTCAAAACTAAATTATTTGTTATTATTATTGTTTTTGTATTGCTGCTGTGTAGCGCCCATACCCAGTACCATAAACCACATGTATGAGCCTGTTTATGAGTGTATTTACAAAAGTATATAAAAGAGTCTATTTGTAAATACAGTATATACAATATAGTCTAGTGGCAGAACACTTTTGAATGATTGCCAAGTTTAGTATTTAACTTATTTTTAAATCTCCATAGGTTTAACATTAGGCTACATGAAATTTTGATGTGATGACACAATCCCATGTTCTATTTAAAATAATATAAAATAAGCAACAACTACAGTATACATATATATATATATATATATATATATATATATATATCATAAGCAATAATAACAGCAAAGAAACAGAAATGTTGATTTTTGAAGGGAGAGATGAAGGCGTTTACTATTTCATTCTCAAAGTTGTATCACTTTTAAGGTCATCTAGCCACACTTCTTCCTTGCTAATGCCTTCGAGAACTGCTCAAGACTCTGAGTTAAATGTTAAATCTGCCGTGCCCTTTACCCCAGACTACCACTTTCTCCCAATACCACTTCATACCAATATTTCACTTCACAAGATTGACATAGTTTATAATTCATGGTATTTTCTTTAAAAAAGCCGACTCATTTATGTTTAATTGCAGTCATGAATTAGTTAGCTCTATCTACGTTGAACTGGGACTTAACCTTTGCGGATGGAGGAGAGCGAACGCGGAAATGGAAAGTAATGAGAGAAGTGTGATATAAAAGAAAGTGGGTTTGACAGAGGTTTGCCACAATGCACCGGAGACAGAGGATGACTCAGAGTGGAGCTGGCCCTAAATATATAGATGGAGAGAATGAGGGGGATTTGGTTTGAACCTTGGTTTGTGCAAGTTATTAAGTCTGTTTATCTCTGCATGGGCGCACTTTTACTGCTTCAGTTTTGACTTTACGCTTAATTTCTTTCTCCATTGTTCAGTCAGTCCCAGAGAGCAACAAGTGACCAAGAGAATGGAGACCCATAACAAAATAACTAGCTTGTATTTCGCTCATACTGGATTTATTCATTTGAAACAGAACTGAAAAGAGTTCAAAATGACATCTTTTATGACGTGGAAATGCTTCTCACATGCAACCTGCCAAAAGTCAAACTTGGCCTCTTTTCCAGCTTCCTTTGCATCGTAACTTTTCAAGTCGTTCAATTTATAGGCTTTTCCTTTTCTCCAGGGCTTTGGGGAGACAATCTAATCGTGATTGTTCATGTTTTACTTTTTTTTGCTTCTTTTTGTTTTGTTTATTATCATCTCAATGAGCAAAAGTTAACAAAAGAATCTTGACATGCGTAGTTTTCGGAGCACATAATCGTACTTAAATAATTGCTGCCACTTGCGATTTGCCAGTTGTGAACCATTCAATTTAAATTATCTAGTGATTAATCTGTAACAGTAAAAGCAACAGTCATCTCAGCTTCTATCTTCTCTTCATCACCAGTCACGGCCTCGAGGTAAATCCATCATACTTTGCCTTCTATGACGTCAAAGTTTACACTCTATAAAGTATTCACTGCACTTCTTGAAAGGCTCTTGTTAATTATCTGAATCGAAATCTTCTTTGGCGACGTCGCAGTCTTAAAACCGAGTGTGGTGTCAGAGAGAGGTCATTTCAGTTCACTATCCTTATAGATTCCAGCAGATAATGATCGTCATGCTGCAAGTGAGGTAAAGCACATTTGCATTAGTCAGCTGATGACGCCGTACAACTCATGCACATTCATAGCACATTCAATCATCAACAGCTTTACATTTAATTCAATTTAAATGTGTTATTCCGAGGTTTAAAGATTCCCTTCAGTTTCCACATTGAAATTTTATGTTGGTTTAATAAACTCTTGACAACAGCCATATTCAATGAGCATATTATTTCAATTATTCAACAGTTTTATATAGTACAGACATGACAAAAATACTGCAAATACTGATAGGCCATTTTAAAGAAGACCTATTGTGCTTTTGCCTTCAAAATAGCTCAAATATACAACACCGTGGATCATTATGTCAAATTACAATATTGATTTGAAGTTTAAAATTGCAGTGTTGATTTGCGCCGGCCGCTTTACGCTTCTTTACGAGTGCATGAATTCTTTAAGCGCGTGCACAGCTTTAGAACAGCTTTTTTTTTAGACTATTAAGAAAAGCAGTTGGTGGGTTCCTCTTGTACAGCCAACTTGATCTCATTCCAAAATGCATGTTAGCGACGTATCAGGCTCATACTTCTGGGTTTGTGATCGAGCAAACGTTCTAGAATGAGATGCAGGCAGCGCAAGGCGGACAGATTATGACTCAAAGTGCTGCTTTTAATATTATCTATTTTATTTACAAGATTTTATTTTAAAAAATACCCCCAGTCGATAACAATATCCGATATTTGGTTTGCTGCTGTGTAGAGCTGGGCATTACAGGGTCCCTCATGATTCAATACAATACACTTTCCTTTCTCTAAACAAGTAACACAATTGTAATTACAAAATGACCCATAAATCAAATAAAATTCACTATAGTAAAAATAAAGTTTATCTGGGATATGAAATCATTTGTGATACGGTAATTTGCACTTTGCACTTTAGACTAAATGTTAAATTTTTACTCATCAATGTTCAAAAAGGCAAATCTGATCAGAACTCTGACTCACTCGTGGGCACACACAGACTGGGGCGGCGTTTAAAGAATATCTGCACCACATATTAGCCATTGTTTTTCATATGGGTGAACATCAGCAGTGTGGTGTTTTGTAGTGTGTTTTGGCTGGTGGAGTTTACTTTGCTAATCTAGTTCACCGGTCGTTTAGACTGTGTCAGTCTGACTCACTATCCCAGGTGTTAATCCAAATTCAGTCCACCATGCAATAATGATGTTCATAATCCATAATTTCAATCAATTTACAAATAGTCATACAAAACATCCAAAAAAGTTCCTCAAGTCACATAACATGTGAACCAATATATCGACCATGCCTAATGAAATGGCCTATTTTTGCTTCTAAAATTGATTAAATTTTGCTTCTAGGATTATATTGTGACCTGAATAATCACAATTATTGAGTAACGGAACAGTCTTGACAGCCGAACTTCTAGACTTGAATGAATCACAGCGGATCTGAGCCGGTCAGTGGTCACTTCCTCTGCGATTCCTCCTGATAACAGCAGCTTGTACACGAGGACGTGAGAGCCAGACACAGAAGAGTGAACCAGGGCTCTATCTGTGCTCAGACACTCAGCACTGCCACAAATGAGCCTTTGTGATTCATCACTTCCTTCCTATTAGGCCTCACAAACACTTGTTCAAACCAGACGTACAGTAAGGATCAGGCCGACACTCCAAGGTCAGAATTTGATTCTTTATATTCATATGATTTGACTTTAACAGGTGGGAAAGTGACTACTGGATGAAATGTGTGGAAGATTCGAGAACCACAGCTTTGAAGGACATTTCAAACATTCTCATTAACAATTAAAACTCTTATGGTTGATTTGAAGTAACAGCAATTGTACTTGAATATTTCTACTGCATCTTACGCGTGCTGTGAAACAGAGTCGGTGATAACTGACAGCCCAGCGTGGTGTTAATTAACTTTTGTGGGATAATAATTAAGCCTAAATCCAGTGAGCCCTTACAGTGAGTCGCAGATACAGTCTCTTTTCCCAGTTGTAGATCAGTACTCGAGTGAACAAACTTAATTGAGTCAACAAGAACGTCATGACATAAGTTCAAATTCTATACACATACATCACATGATCTTGTGTAGGCTAATTATTTCCTGTGATATGAAATGATCAGTAGGAAGTGCACAAAAACCATCATTATGCATAACAATATGAATAACTCTGTCCAATATTAAAAACTATAGAAACCTTCCTCTGCTCCTATAACAAATTCTCCCATTGTCCAATCATACACCTCACTTCGTTATTATGGCCTTTCCATGAATTAAAGCATAACATTTGTGGAAATAGAGGAAAGTTAAAACTACTTTGGAACATGTAGGCAACAAAATCACATCCCCATGGAGACAACCAGTCAAGTTCTGAGTGATTTTAACAGCGCGTCAGGAATGTGCTGAAATGTCTTGGTTTAGGTTTAAGTGTTGCACAAATGTGAATTGACCATAAAAATGAACCCAAAAGTGCAGAAATACTCTTGTTCTGTCATTTTTAATACATCATTTTCATTATAGACAATACTCTGATTTGGTATATCTCTAAAATAACCATTGCAATATTATCTTTTTTTTTTGGCCTGCATGCTTTATTAGACAGGACAATATGGCAGGAAATGAGGATTTGAGAGGGAGAGACATTCAGCAAATAGTGGAACCGTCGGAATTGAACTCAAAACGCTGCGGGCGACTGCACATGGAGCTTGGCATTGGTGCAATCCATTTGGGACACAAGCGGTACAATGTCATACATTTTTCGATAGTATATCTCCCACCTCAAGTTACAAGTCAGGTCTGAGGAAAGGCGAGCCCGCCGACAGTAACGATGCATGTTTTCCGTGGCATTTATAAGCAACCGAACACCCTTAATGAAATAAATACTTCTCATAAGTGTCTTTTCATCGAGCGAAATGTTACGCAGTGGGGCTTTAATTTTACGCAATGTATACCAAAACTACTCCATGTTCTCGACCTCTGGTGCCATCTGCCAGTGACAGGGCAGAAATGCAAATCAGCTACAGTCAGATAATACCACAACCGCCCCACACCGCACACTCCATTAGCGCATACAGCCTACAGAGCTAAAGTAGGTCAGACAGACCAGCAGCCAGCTCCTGTACGTGTGTGTGTGTGTGAGGGTGTGTGTGTGTGTGTGTGTGTGTGTAATAAGGCCCATGCGCCGCTCTTTGTGTAAGGAGACGACTACACGACGGGGGGATGGGAGCGCTTCATAATATCCTTCATGTACTTGAGGCGGGACTGTAAAACATATACACGGCTGATGGCTCCTTCTCAGATTCGACGAGTGAGAAATAAACTGTTCCTTATCTGAAGCCGAAATTAGAGCACAACTGGCGGCAGGCGCAACTGATAGGCAGGAGTGTTAAAAGTGTGGATAGGGGGGGAAGAGAAAAGCAAGAGCCTGGGAGGTGATGCAACTGGCAGGCAACACTGGCGTAATGCAGACAGATGCGCTCTCCTCTCATATCGCCGCCATGCCTCTGAATTATGAATGAGGCCCGCGGTGCACCTCTCCACGGCAAAAAGAGGAGGATGCCAAATCTACTCTTTGTGATTTTATGTTTGTTTTAGTAATGCTGAAATGTTGACGAGTGAGGTGGTTAAAAGCGTTTGTCTTGATGGTTGACGTCGGCGTGGCTCGTACCGCGTAACAAAGACGTCGTCTTGATTTTTCGATTGTAAAGCCAGTGATATTGGAAAATGTTATGGGTAATTCACGGAGTCATGAATCTAGCCTGGATAGAAACATCATGTCGAATCAAATATGCTTCCACGTACTCGCCGGTGGTGCAGTGGTTAAGGGCGTTGCACACGTGTGGTTGCTACTGGCCTTGAGCATTTGCTGAATGTCTATTCCCTCTCTTTCCTCATTTTATGCAAATAATGAATAATGATAAAGCGATTGGGTTAGAAAATTAAAAAAAACTCAAACAAATATGCTTCCACTTGATCATTATTGTGCGAAATACTTAATGAAGTTGTAAATTCCTCATTTATTTTACTTCATAGACTTTCGAATATTAAAATATTACAGTTTAAAGGTGTTTAGAGGCTAACATACTACTATGTGTTAATTAATATCTGTATCAGTTGTCTCTTTAACTCCGTAGCAAACCTTTTTTCTTCTATTTTTGTTTATTGGAAAAATAATTGGGATCTCAAATTGGTATTTTTAAGTGTCGCCTACGTTTTTCCCTGTAAATGTCTGACTGCTGATACTGCTTACGTTATGCCAATCGATGCAAAAATAGAAAGAATAGTAACACCAAGTATAAAATATACACATTTTCATCCATTACATTCTCCAGTCCTTTCACAATCTTTTTTTTGAAGATAGTTTCTCTTCTGCATCAACAAGAACATCTCACCAGCGCACACATCTACACCAATTGTTCCTGTATTCATTCTCCACAATAAACAATAGCTCTTCAATAATAAACCACCGCAAGTCTCCTACAATCATTTCAAACAAACTATTTTTAGACCCCGTCCAACTCATCTTTAAGCAACCATGTTACATTTTCTCACGAGAGATAGTCAACCTTTCTCATTTCCTGCACTTTGAGCCTATTTAAGCAAACATCTCGCCACTCCCTACAAGCGCACTGATATTACGTTGTGATAAATTGCACCACGACTGTGAATGCAACACTGTTCTCATCTGAGCCATGCAAATGCGCACGTGTGTCTGTGAAAGCATCATGCATGAAGACAAAAAGGTTAAACGAGATGAAAAGGTTAATATTTTCCAAGCTGGTGGGTGGAAGTGATAGTCTTGTGAACCTAAACGCACACACTCTAGCTATTGTGTTAGCTGTCTAGTGTGCCTCTGTGTGGGTGAAATGGTTACTGTTCAGCGTGGCAAGTAAATGTACAATATATGAGAAAGTGAATCAGCCATGACACTTGAAAGAAAGCAGGAGGCTGTTTGAAAATCCTTGCGTTTATGTGTTGAATTAGGCTCAAACTGACGATGGAAACAAATGAATGGAGCATCAAAGAGGTTATAGTTTTGATGCTTGTAATATAAGGCATTGCGCTGGATGAGCCGTAGAACCCTGCTGGGATTTCATTAGTAGTTTGTCAGAGAATATGTTTTTTATTGATAACACAAAGCAGTTGATAAAAATAGGGGAAGTTGGTTGCTTATGAAACATTTCACAATTTTTCATTTGACGTAGAGTTAAATAGTTTAAGAAGGTGATTTGGGAGGCCAACTATCTGATTAACAGCCAATGCCTTATTATAAGGCAAAGGCAAACAAGAAGCCCAAATATTACGTCAGATTCAAGACTGGCCACAATGTTCATTTACAGGTGTAATATTATCAACTAAGTATAACAGATTATTGGCACTAGTTAGAAATTCTCTTTTGAATTTTTTATTTAATAATGTCGCTGTTTTTCAGAGTTTGAATAGTCCAGATAACAATTCCATTGATCAAATAATACAACCTCAATTATTTTTTCCATTTTCAACCAGTGATGATTAGTTGATTCATTGTTAAAGCCCTAATGAATGGTTTAAGCTCAAGACTACCTCTAGTGGCACATACAGGTATAACTAGGGATGGTCCGCTATATTTTTTGAGCTTGTAACGATCTGAGTTGGCTTGCTGTTGTGGCTGATAACCGATATTTGCCAATACCGATATTTAGATTATTTATTTATTTTAAATCTGTGCCACTCTGTGGTTGAGTGGTTAGCATGCCTGCTATTTGGACATGTCGCAGCGTTGTGAGTTGCACTGTCATCCAATCATGTCCCCTTATTATGTCCAATAATAAGGGGACAGAAAAATCCTCTCGATTTTAAAATCCATAACATGGTCCGCAAATCTACAACTACGAAACTACAAAAATAACAACAGAATATATTTATGTGTGATAAAATAATTTGCTGCGTGATTATGTAAACATACAACCATATTATTATTAGTCTATTTACATTTTATTCATTAGTTTCAAAGAATATTGGTGCCAAAAATTGGCATCTTTTTTCCATATATCGGCCAATACTGATACATAAAGTGACATATTGTCCTAGATACAACAATATACATAAATTATTCTGACTCAGTGATTCAGATTTGTTATATTATTCATCACTTTTTTTTTTTAAAGTAGTTCCTTTGAGAACAGAACTGGAAGCGCCAACATTTGCTGACACTAAAGTTTGCACAACTTGCAGCCTAAACTCTGTGATAAGTTTGGTTCCCAGGTGGAAACTTATCTCGCTGTAAAGGAAAAGTCAGATTCAGTGGAGTCATTAGAGTTCATTATCTTCACATTATGGGTATCTGTAACGGCCATCTCCTCCATAGTTGTCATGACATTTTGGAAAGGGAAAAAAAACAAAACACTTAAACGAAAAGGTCAACTTGTTGGTGCTGCCAACAGAGAATCATTTTTTGGATTCAGACTCTCCCATAAAAGTTCAGAGGATTCTGTAAGACTAAATCATAAAACTTCCGTGCCAAGATCACAGTTTTTACAATATTTATTACCATTATATTTATATGAATATTTGAAACTTTCACCAGCACGAAAAAAGAAAAAAATAATAATTGTAACACTACTACTGTTAATACTACTACGCTACTAATAGAGCTGTTGTTAACTAAATACATGTTCTGTGCTTCAATTAGTCGACTAAAGGCCAACACAAAACTACTGCACTCACAAGATGCAGTAATCACATAGAAGCGCAAGTAAAAAGCATCTTCAAATGATAAAAGGCAAATAAATTAAAGTGACGGTCAATGGTTATCGGTGATATCGGTTGGCTATCAGTCCGATAACAAAAATGTTGCTGATATTTTGCACCAATATTTTTTTTCTGCACTGCCCCCATGTCTCTGAGTGCTCATGTATCATTCCCAGTTTGCTTTCGAAGTAGAAATAGCAGGCCAATTAGGACAAAAATATGTCTGTATGTTTAAACAATACAAACAATTTTTAAGTGAAACATTAATTTGCCAAATACTATAACTTAAAATAAATTTGTGGTCTACCAACAAATATCAGTTATCGGCCACAAAATAATACACAAACAAGATACTGGTATCGGCTCAAAATGTTCATATTAGACTGATAACTGATACACATTTTGGTCAACCAAGACACTATCAACTGATTAAATGACTAAACAATTAAACGACTAAAAGCGTACAACCCTGGGGTAGATGACAGGCAGTGCCGCCGCTCCCATTACGCACATATCACGCAGTGCATAGGGCATCAAATGTCAAGGCAAAGCAAGTTTATTTGTAGAGCACAATTCGTACACAGGAAAAAATGCATTAAAATCATACAGACATGACATAAATCACAAAACCGTTAAAGACATGAAGGAGAAGAGTGCAAGTAATGTCCTTTCAGTCATATGCACAAACAAAACAAAACAGTTTTTAGCTTGGATTTAAACATTGTCAGAGTAGAAGCCTATCTCACATCAGGCCGGTTTAGTCCTGACTCTGGCACCAGCAGGAGGCCGGTCCCTGAGGTCCTCAGAGTCCGAGATGGTTCATATGGCACTAACATGTTCAAATGTACTTTGGTGCTAGGCCATGGAGAGACTTGTACACAAGCAGAGCTGCTTTAAAGTCTATTCTCTGAGCCACAGGGGGCAGTGCAGAGACCTGAGAACAGGACTACGGTAATGCTCCGAGGGGCACCAGTTTGACATGGTAGTTTGGATTGATGGACATAATGTACTATTCGTGCAGCAGCTGCACTGTTGCTTTTACATTTGAACAGAGAGATTACAGTAGGCCTACTCTAGTAATGGACTCAGGCTTGAATTAACAGCAACACCAAATCAATAACATCAGCAGCTAGTGTCTAAACCAGACTTGGAGAGATCCATGCGTTTGTCTCCAGTAGATTAGACTACTGTAACGGCCTGCTCACTGGCCTCTCCAAACGAGCTGTAAAACAGCTGCAGTACATCCAGAACGCTGCTGCTCGGGTCCTGACTAGAACCAGGAAGTACCATCACATTAGTCCTGTTCTCAGGTCTCTGCACTGACTCCTGTGGCTCAGAGAAGAGACTTTAAAGCAGCTCTGCTTGTGTACAAGTCTCTCCATGGCCTAGCACCAAAGTACATCTCAGCTAGAATCTGGAACAGTATTCCTGAAGATGTGAGACAGGCCTCTACTCAGACAATGTTAAGAAATTTAGCTGTGCAGATGACTGAAACTTTTTCTTAAACTATTTTGTGATTTCTGTCATGTATTTGTAATTTTTAATGATTTTTTTCCAGTTATGTGAAGGACTTTGAATTGCCTTGTGTATTCAATTAAATTAAATTTATTTTTGTAAAAATGTAATTGTATAAATTGTGCTCTACAAATAATCTTGCCTTGCCTGGCAGCTCCACTGTACAAGCCAGAGTTTAAACCAGGGGTGTCAAAACTATGGCCCCGGGGCCAAATGCGACACTCCAACACCAATTTTTGTTGGTCCTCAGGCTTCCTTCTAAATCTGGCCCAAACAACCAAAAGTTTTTACTTTTTACTGTAAAATTGGAAAAAGTCTCTGATCATAACCTAATTAATGAACATTTTGTTCGCGGACCTAATATTAATGTACCAAGGATTATTAAAGGTGTGGAGGCTCATCAAAACTATATCAAATGCAAACATTTTATTTATTCACATCATACGCCAGGTCACCAAATGTGCCGGCCCTGGTAACGACTGTTCCACTGCCAATAAGATCAAAATACATTCAGATAAAAAAGGTTTTGCATTATCATTAACAACAATTAATCTTATGTGAATAACCCTTTTTGTAAGAATGCCTTTATACAATGTCGCAGAGGCTCTTTGAGGACACACATAGAACACAGGTGAACATCAGGACAGCCAGCGCACACCCCTATTGAGCCGGATTTCCCACAATTCCAATAGTCCCAATAAAGCCAACACTCTTGAATACTCAGTTGGCATTATACTGCTGCCTTTCTTCTACGATGCACTTAGAAACCTCTACTCCAGCACTTTTCTCCATTGTTTAGTCCTCAGCAGACGGATGAGTGCATGAATTGTGAAGGCCAAATCCCCTTCATGTGCAGATCAGACTCCTTTACAATCATAGCACCAATTAGAAAAAGCGCTGAAAGTCTTCCATTACAGAACCTGTGATACCTGTAATGCACAAGACAATGTATTCATAGCAAGATTTTCTTTGATCCTAAATCACATTTTGATTTTCATCATGCTTTATACTGCCCTAGGCGGTAACTAAATCTCTTTCTGGAAGTTCACGCTTCACTGAGATTGGTTAAATCCGGCTGTCAGTCCCGCAGAGCATCCAGTGACTGACCAACAGAAGCAGTGGATGGCAAGGGAAGCTCCAGACTTATTTTTGTGGGTGGTGCAAAGGTCTTTCATGGGATGCTCACTTTTAGAGCCTTTTAACAGTGGAGCGCACATAACCAATGTTCCATGTTTCCATCTTCCATGTTTGCTTCGCTGTTTTAAGCACTTTCATGAACAAATCAAAAAGGAATAATTTGGTCTTCTTTAACCCTAGATACTTCATATTTCCTCGACCAGTCTTTATTTTATTGTTGTCATACATGTTAGTATACTAAACCTAAATGAGGGGGCATTCTTGCTTTCTCATACTTCGGACGGTAACCCACTGTTGTCCTTCCTCTCCCAGAATGAAGACAGTCCCAAATCAGCCTGTCATGCATAACGCTAGCCACGCCGCCACGTTCCGAATAGGAAGTGATGACGACAACGTATCAGCTCCTTGAGTCTGTCATTCACTTTCAGACTCACCATTCTGGACTAAAAATGTTTGTAATAAAAAGCTGTATGTGGTGTTATTATTTGCAATGTCATGAACATTAATAACAGACCAATCAGGTGACAGCGTCTCTCAACGTCAATCTCAGCTAGCGTTTGCAACAGGTTTGATTGACAGCTAGCACCCTAGCGATGCAGAAAAGGGGCGGGTACCTTTTACAACCTTGCTCTTGATTGGCTCTGTGATTGCCATGAAACGTGCCCTCAGATTTCGAAATATGGAATTCGGCTCCAATTTAGCTGCTTTAACTGCTAGCGGCGATTGGCTTTCTTTGGCTGGGAAACCGTCCAGTCATTTACAGTCAAAGCCAGCAAGACAAGTCACAGCAGCACCACATGATTTTTCTGAAGATGACTGTAGACAAGGCAACTTAAAAGAATTTAGGGGCCACAGTTAAATAGTTTTAAACTGGATGCCCTTCCAGTCACCCATTCAGTGACCGCAGTGGGGGATGTGGGTGAAGTGTCTGACTTTTGCCAAAGGCCTCAACAAAATGTTACTCCTGTTGGTGGGCAAAACCTCAACCACATCTAAAGTACCTGTTATTTATTATCTTTTTAAAAAAATAATATTTTACTTTTTTGTGAGTTTTCATCCGACACACATTATGTATATGACAAGGAATAAAAAACACAAACAAAACACCAACAGAGAAATACATATGACTCACACACAAAAAAAGGGGGGAAGGGTAAGAAGTGTGGGAGGTAAAGTACAGAGTTCCTAAATACAATATGAACATACAGTTGCACATATATTTGTCAGCCTTTAGAAAGGTACCTACCACCCTGCTTACCCTTATTTCACACACATAAAAAAATATATATATACACACATATGTATACAAACATACATATGCATACACACATAAACAAATACGTGCACATATACGGTACATAAGACCTTTAAGATCCACACATGGGGAAATTTCGTTGTTACAACGCAGTAGAAACAGAGGGAAAGGACAGATTATAGGAAGTTTCAAAAAAACACTCTTAATAGAAGAACTCTTATAAACAAAACTCCTCTCATATCTTAATGGGGAATGGAGGGAGAAGAAAATAAAATAAAATAGATAAATAAAATAAAAAGATAAAAATTAGCTAATAATAAAATGATAATAATAAAATAAAATAAAGTAAAGTAAAAAATAGCAAGCGAAAGACTAAATAATACTAATAGTAAGTAAGTAAACAAAGTAAAACACTCTTATATACACTGTATGCATAAGCAAACAGATGCACGTACATGTACACCAATATACACACGTATCCGCACAGATATACACATACATAGGTCCATAGTATACACAGATAGGTACATACATATATAGTGCATTATATAGTGCATTATTACTGTTATTATTGTATTTATATTTTCAAATATATGAACTATTATTCTATTTCACTGTGTTTGGTCCAAATGGAGAGTTGTAGTCCATGGGTCAGCTGTATTTATCTCAGGGTCCATGTCCAGAGAGCGCCATAGAGAGTAGTTTTTTACGTTCTTTACAATTCATTAAAAATAATATGTTTGGCTACATTTTAGGTTCAGAAGAAGACAGAACAGTGTACATTGTATACAAATGTATGATTGTGCCTTCTGCCCCACAACCATGCCAGCAGAGTTTTGATGATTTGTTATCCATTTTTATTTACAATATATGGTGTAGTATAAGCTTGACATAATATTTTGAGCTCTATATTTTTATATTTGACATATTTGGAAATTTGAGTGCATTTTTGTAATGCGGTTTTAAGCATCCTGATATCCAGACTCCATAGACTTTTTTGTTGCGTTGTTGACATCCTCTTTGGTGTGGCACAACAATCTATAGACCCTTGAAACTGTGCCCTTCCGTGCAACAGCAAATTCAAAATTGTCCTCTAGTTCCTTTTTGTTCCCTATTTTTCTATTATTATTTTTTTTAGAACAGCTTGAATCTTTTATTTTATTAAATGACAAAGTTGTGAGACATTGTTGATATCATTTTCTTGCCAGTACTTGTTGTTTTCCCACAACTACCGTGAAATATGATTGTTAAACATAAAACATATCAGGCCCTTGCATACACATTTCTCCAGCCGTTAGAGTTAGTTTGGCAGAGTTTTCCCCCGAGGCCTGCGTCATCAGCTCTGAGGTTATTTCCTGTGGTTGAAAAGCAGCAAGACTTCTTCCTGTTCTATTCTATGGGCACATCATATCAAGCCTGTTCCACTGTAGCCTGGATACACTTTACAATGCAGGCCACTGGCTGTTAGACTTAAGATTACAAAAAAAATCTACTGACTGAAAACTACATGGCACAGTTTGCAAGCTTGCATTTTCTTTGTATGAGGCAGTGGACTGGAAAAACCAATGGTAACGTTTTGGACTGAATTTGGAGGGGGTAAAAAATCTGCGCAAAAAGATTTTTTCCCTGGTGTACAACAGTTTTCAGATGGCAAATGCAATGTGAAAGCGCTAAAAGTCAGAAGGGCAAAAGTTCAAATCTAACCAACAGACGCCAGATAGAGTTTTATCAGTGTGGCAGGGTCAAGTGAAAAGGCTCATCAGAAGCGTATGGTCTACTGAAAATGTGTGAGCTGCTACTTCTAAATAATATAGTATCATGTACTAAAGTATCTGGAACATGGGTTATCCCAGGTATATCAATATCAAGTCGATCTGGAAATGAAAACGTTTCTTGGATTGAAAGTGAAGCGTTTTCAACTCCAGTTTGATGCTTTTTTTAACGTTTTGAATACATTTATTTAATACCAAAGTGACACCAGGGTTCTATTACTAGGTTTGTATTACCACCACTCATCATACAGATAAACCATGATAACATTTGTCTTCTTGCAGACAAAGTATTTATATTTTAAGTAGCCTAATTTATGTTGTGATGTTATCTTTTCAATTCCCAAAAGTAATCTCAAAATATTCTAAGGCAAAAAAAAACAAGTATTATACACCTCATTTACCATTACGTATGGCATATTGTAGATATCAGTGCACTGTCACAGGCCGAGACAGACACTGCTACACTGATAATGATCAGACAACTTCTTCAGCAGACGTAATAGCACTATGCCATTTCCAGAGCAAGTTGTGAGCTGAACTATTTGTAGGCTGTGCAGGATGACTCTCTGGAGTCCTCAGCGGTTGCCTAGCAACTCTTGAGGAACAGGCCTGAAACCATGAAACACAGATCGGCCTGTTATGATCTGAGCCAGTATGCTTTACCGGAGTGAAAAAACACCGGGATGTAGGCAGCGAAATTGGTTCAATGGCAGCAGTATAGCAAGATTTATACTTTTATCTCTATTATATGGCTAGGCCACAATAATGGTTACATACTGTACAATCTGGTAGGTTCTTTTCACATGACCTCACAACACATAGTTTAACATTGAGGAGGAGGAGCTGGTCAGAAGTATAGATGTCCTGCAAAGATATCGTCTTGACTTTGGACCTTAAGTCTAATATATCAAGTTTGTGTACTCAATGCATTTGTTTGGATATTTCTTTCAAAAGCAGCACATTTTGATCCATCAGACATTATGATGTAATAAAAATGTACTATTAAGCATAAACAGACTGAAACTTTTTGATCAATAAATACAATCACTTATGGGTTTATTTGTATTTGCCTCTATCAGACTAGAAGTTGAAACAATTTGAGATACGCTCTGATACACAACCCTGCATTCTGTCTTTCAGTATGAAAACCATTTAACTCACGTCACTGAAGATATTAAATATTGTCTTGTTGATTCATTTTAAGTTTTTTGTTAGAGTCGCTTTATTTTTAGAAATTCACAGATAAACAAAATATGGCTCATTCACCTTCAATTCAATAATGTTTTACTCTTAAGTGCCTGAATAGACCTAAAAGCTTTTCCTCTTATTTTTTAGAACTAAAGCTAACCCAACCTTAAGGCAGTCAAAATGAGGTAAACTACACCATCCGCACGCAAGCTTTCATTTACAAAGGCAGAGCAAACTGTAGAGCGTGTTCCAGGCACCGTTGCATAAAGTTCTCAGTATAGTATAAGCTCATTTTGCCTTTGGAGATGCTTTTATATGGCGAATATTCACATTAGCTTTCTGTGACCTCATTTCTGGAAAAAAAGACAGCTGTGCATCAAGGCCACAGTAAACTAAATCTGGAAAACCTACCCACATCCACCTACATCTAAAGTAAAGTGATTACTTTTGTAGCTCTCTACACTTCAAATCATTTAATCATCAAGACACATTTCCACACTACTGCAAAGAAAATGTACACATCGTAAATACTAAACCCCAAAAATTTTGTTCTAACCATCATTTATTGAATGATCCGATATATAGTAATTATCCTGACTGATTTGAGTGCTTCTGTGTCTTCATGTCAGTCATTTTTATAAACGTAACTAAATATAGGATTATGATATGCTTAATTATGCAAAGTGATTTATAGTATATTACACAGAATAATCCTGTAGCTGCACCTTTAGCTAATTCACTTCACTTCATCTATGTATTTCATGAAAGCAAATAAAATGTGTCCCTCTCTGTATGTGTAATCTTTGTTGTTTCTCTCAAATTTAAAATGCTGAATATGGTGAAATAATTAAATATATATCTTGAGAAAGGGTTTATACAGGAGTCAGTACAGTAGTTATAATAGATTTGGACTGCAGAAGAGTTAGTGCGCCCTCTAGTGGTAAATGTCTGTAGGCGACTGTAAATTCAGAAAAAAAAACTTATTTGGTTTGGTTTTCAATTTGTTTTTTGGATATTGCAATTTTGTTGTTGTTTTTGTGTGGGTGTGCATTTTGTAATTAATTCCTGTAATTATAAAACCGTGGCCATGACAACCCCCCAGAAAAATCCCGACCGCATCGAAACTGAAAGTACATGCAACCAGACCCGCCTTAACTTCAATGAGGAAATAGTTTAGTTTACAGAAAATGTGGAGCGTTCGTTACAGATTTGTGCATTCATGATGGCTCGTGCGGCTCGTTTTCCCATGAGTTTTCTTGTCGTGGTATTGTAAGTAATCTGTTCTTTTTGTAACTTGATAGTGTGTGTTTCTTTTCCTGTGGTAGTGGTAAACAACTCAAATCTGATGCAACTGGGTGTAGTGTGATCTAAAGCAGTTGCTGTCAAAAACGTTTGTAGCTGACTATTACTTCGTGTAGCTTTACTTGTCTTCTTGTCTCCTATTTTGAACCCACGTAGCAAACTTTCACTTATGTCTTCTTAACGGTGTCAAAAGTGGTGCTAGGGTGTAGATTATGTGGTTGTAGTAGTAGACTTACTGTAAAATACTGGTGAGTCATAGGCGGGGTCATTTTAACTGGCTGTTTTGGTCACATTTAACTTTATTTTGTCTTTCAGAAAGTTAAATTTTGTAAAGCTTCTCACAAACTCGAGGGATACATGTTCAAAAGTCAAATAAAAGTTAAGATTTCACTGTGGTCTGGTCACAGTCTCAATAATAATGAATACCGGTTATACTAACTCTAAGCATTTTTATTGTGACATTCACCATGAGTCAAAGTGAGGCATCAGACAATAAAAAATTAGAGTACGCTTAACTGACAAATACCAAACAGGTTATTAGATAAGAATGCTGTGTCCCGCTCATCTTTGCAGTATATATATATCAGTTATAACCTGGGCAATTTTGTTTTACTTTTCCCTCATTTGGATCACTTTTTAATTTTGACTTCTTGAACATAAAAAAGACAAAATAAATACTAATAATCATATTAAAAAGTCAAAATGATTCCTCCAAAGTTTGATGTCTGCTCCAAATCAGATGCTTTTACTGACAAAGAACGGCTGAGGACCTTTCAGTTAAAAAGACCCAAGCATCATTGACTAAGAAAAGTTACATTTTTGATTAATTGCATAACCGGGACCCTATCAATAACACAGCATTAAACCTTTGCATACCTAGTGTTGTTTGCGGGTTGATCTCTCAGACTGAGATGAGCGTGGTCCGCGTCAGGAGGCAGCAGGACTGTCAGGACGGGACCTACGAGCATGACGGAAGAGTCTGCTGCAAGTGCGCCGCGGGTAAGTCTGGAATACAAAACGTGCTCTTTATTGACCTGTAACAGTGATGATGATGCTGACGCTCTTACTTGGAGCGTTTTGCAGGCTCCAGTGTCGAGGCGCATTGCACAGACAGGGCTTCAACGCGCTGTAAACCTTGTGAAGTAGGAAAGGAATACCAAATCCATGCCAACTCGCAGACAAGGTGTGAGCCCTGCACTTCCTGTGAACAACCCAATGGTACACTCTAATCGAACTCCAGCATTATTCATTTCATTTACACATCCAATAGTAAAATCTGTTATTTGCAGCTAATCTGGAGGTGGACGTGTCTTGCACTCCTGTTGCTGACGCCACGTGTAAATGTCAAGATGGTCACTATTGCCCCACAAAACCCTGTAAGATCTGTGACCCTTGTGAAGTGTAAGTCCAGCTATATATACATCTTACTTTTGATTTTGCCAGTGAAAAATAAATCATATACTATTTGTTTGTTTGTTAAGGTGTGAGACATACGGTATCAAAGTGGCCTGTTCTGCAAACAATAACACGATATGCCACGACAAATCTCAAGGTATTGTTAGGAAATAAACACAGAATGCTAAAAAATTAACATATAAGTCTTTCCATTTCCTTTTTATTTTTTAGACGATTCAGACAATACAGTTGGTAGAGTTCTGGCCATATTATGTGGATGCGTTGCAGGTAAAGAAAGAGTAGAGGTAGATTTTATTTTATTTGAACAATGTAAAATAAATAACACATTTTTGTTGTTGGATTAGTAATTGCTGTAGTTGTTGCTCTTTACTGTTGGAAGAAAAGAAGAACAGGTAACATTTTTCCTACATTCTTAACTGGAAAACCCTGATCATTGATCTTTCTTATTTTGTTATTCAGCTGTTGTTTTTTTCTCCACAGGGAGTAATATTATTTCGAATGGTAACGAGGAAACACCTGAGGTAAAGACGGATCAAGGGTTTTTTGTTGCTTTTAACGTAAATGACACGTTATTGTTTGTGATTGTTATCTAAAATCACCTCATAAACATGTTGAGCTATAACATAATCTCTTCTAACATTAACATAGCTGTCCTTGATGTAGGAAGTTCAGGTTAGTCCTTGTGTCAGTACTGGTAGTTAAATAGTGCATGTATAACTGTATTGTGATAGTGTCATTATGAAACGATTCTACTGTGATACTGTGAATACTCGATTACATAGTTATTAATGTATTTTTTTCACTCTAGGAAAGTCTGCCTCTTCAACCTTTGCTTGGTAAGAAATATGACTTGTTTTTTCTACAAGGTTAGATGTTAGACCTATGGCGACCTTAACGTAAAAGAAACATGACATAATCAGGACAGTTATTGGTAAATTTGTTAAATAAAAGGCAACAACTGCAGTTAACAAAGATAGCAAAAGCAGAAGAGATGTAGATCAGTTTGAATCGTTTGTGGTCACGTTTGGAATGACACATAAAGCATCCATGAAGTAAATAGTTGCCAAAATAATCTTGAACGTTCATGATTTTGTGCAGAATGAATCTGAATTCCTCTAGAAAATAGGGCAGCAATACAAGATATCTCATCTCTATCTCATTTTAAAAAACTGCTAAATCTATAGTTCGAAACTGCATTCTTGTATCAATTTAGAAGTTCATATTTTGGCTTCTCTCAAATGTTAATTCTATGTGGATGTGTTTAAAATGTGCATTTTGAACGGGGTAATCAAATGAAGCATATTGTGTTTAATCTAATGACACCACACTTTTTTAAAACACATTTTTTCCTAAACTTTACAGAGCGTCTTGGGCCTCACATTCCTGATGTTGCAGAAGTGATTGGCTGGACAACCATGCGGAATTTGGCCATAAAAAGTGGCATCAATAGTGGTATAATAGATAATTGTATGGTTGATAACCCAAACAACAGTATTGAGCGCACTATTGCCCTGCTGAAAATCTGGGAGGAGAAGGAGGGCAAGGACGCCTCTAAAAAGCTCGTCCAGTACCTAAAAGATGCTCAGTTGAACAGAAAAGCTGAAGAAGTAGTGAAAATACTGGGTGGTGAGAACGGCCTAAAAAATGTGTGAACGCTTCTTCTGTCATTGTTGTGCTTATGAACTTAAACTTATTTTATTTGTAGGGTTCAGGGAGTCCTTGTAGACTTGAAATATGTATATATTTTCAAAGAATGTATTGAGCTGTATTGCTGTATTTATGGTTTAGCTCATGTGTGCCGTCTTTGTATTATTAAGGCATTTATTGTATAGTGTTAAAAAAATAAATACTCAAAAACATAATACATAATGCCTATTGAAGTCCATTGGGTGCTTTCAATTACTTGAGTCATTTGATTTATTATACCACTTTGTACTTAACGTATTTGACTAATATTATAATGAAGTGGCGTAATCTGATTTCTGTCTATTCTATCCACCCATTTGAAACAGAAAGGGATCGCCTCGGTTCTAGCAACTTATTAAAGTGTTGCTGCCCCATTTACATCCACAATTTGCTACTGTGTGGGGAAAAAGTCTAAATTGATGTGCATGCAAGTCATAATTACGGTAGTATTATTCAAAAGGTAAAATGTGGCCTGATTCCAGTTATGTTGTGTTCACGTTCTGATTGTATGACGGGGCAAGGGCCTATGTTACTCTAGAGAGATTCACTCTTTGTGAAAGAAATATCCAAAACACTGAACCTAATTTTATTTGTTAATGTCTCGAAAACCTGCAATATCATCATGGTTTAAAGGCCCTAATTTTGAGAATTTATCAAATGTTTTTATAACATTTTTGAATATAATAGATTTTAATAAGAAGAATGTTGATTAAATATGTATGTGTATTTCCACATTGTTGTCATAAATTTTAGTAATATTATAAGCCAATTCTGTGCCTCCCAGGCCCCTCCCTAGTAACACCCCTGCTTCAGGGTTGAATAATGCAGTGGGTCTCAAGCTGGGGGTCGCAAAATGATTTCAGGGGTCCCCATGATATGGGGAAATTTTAAGCAATAATCTTATACTCAAGGCTTGACACCCCTCAAAAGCATTTATACTTATCTAGATTGCTATTTGTTGACCTCCCAAAGGAATGTAACTAGGTCTATATCCTGAATATAATACATATATAACGATTGTAATTTTGGGGGTCGCAACCAAAAAGGGATGAGAACATTGGAATAATGACTGGCACCACTTTTTAAAAATCTTTTTTATAGCCATTATTATTGTTATTTCTCTTTGTGCCAGTTTTTGTTTCATTTGGATAGAAAGTAAGAGAGGGACTTCATCAATATCCATAAACCAGGTAAACAAATGTAGTCTGAGTGCCCTGTTGTGTCGTGTCTTGCCTTGTAGAGTCAGTGGCATGCACAGGGCGGGCTCCTTCGGCTCCTCCTCCGGGCTCCTCTGCTCTCATGGGTGGAGTGCACATGCAGAAAATGTGTAAGAGGGAAACTCTGAAACTTACCCAAGAACTTTCTTCTTTGCACTCAAGTCGACATCATCCGTGGTTGAGCTCTGCAAAAGCACACACAATGATGAGAAGGCCCAGAGCAGACGTGTTTAAAGGTAGGTCTGACACTGTTTTCTAGTTGTTGGCACCGTTTTTACACTTGTTGCTAACTGTTAGCTACTTAATTTAGCTGTTTCCCGTTAGCTAAATAACGTAATTAATGCGCGTTGGCCGCTGAATGGTTTTCTCGCATGGAAGTTTTAGCTTTAGTTTAGTTAGATGTTGCACAAACACTTCTACAGTGCTTAACTAGTTACATCTGGTTGTAAGGTTAGCATGAGAATAACTAATTACCGCCGCTCGTGTTTGTTTGACAGCGCGCGGGGCTCATTTTGTTGCTATGGGAAACGGGAAGGGACAAAAACATCACAGTATCATATATATATATATATATATATATATATATATATATATATATATATATATATATATATATATATATACTTTATGATTATGTGCAAATTCATTGAAAGGAAGAATTTAAAGTAGTTGACTAGTTCTAACAAAAGATAAGTTACAATGTATAGTGTTCAAATAAGCTTTAAAAACAATATATTTTCCATTTCTACTAGCCTAAGTCTTTTTTAAGATTCACAACAACATTTTAGTATTTTTCCCCCCAATAAAACCTGAAAATTATCATTAATTCATGTAAAATACATTTGTTCATCTTTTTTAACAGGCTCTGATACCACTCACTCATTTATAACATTTTGGCTCTGTGGCTTATCCTACTTCCTCCATTGAAATTACATTATGTTCCATTTCACTCCAATTGCTTCTATTCCAGAATTTAGAATGTGTTTGTTTCCTGGTAAAGGATCTGTAAAGTGCGTGTGACATGTTATATCAGCTGGATCATCTTAACACACTAAAAATAAGATGAAATAAAATGGTGTTGTCAAGTTGACTACAAAGCAGTTTGAAAAGACAGGCCTGTACATTTTAGAGTTTTCATGGAAGCTGCTGTTTGTGCAGTGTTCCTCTGAAAGAATTTGCTGTGTATGTTTTGGAAAATGTCCAACTAAATAAGTAATGGGAAGTTTTCTCCAGCCTGTCACTAAAGACTCTTTTAGCTTTACACTTTTAGCTTAGGTTTACTCTAAAGGGCATTAGAAGAGAGAAAATAGAGGCTGTTCTTACTTTCTGCATCTTATGTAATTTCCTCCTTGTTACTGTATATTGCTTTATCTGATGACGTTCAAGAAAGAGGCGTCATTCATTTTTTATTTCTGTCTTCTGATGTTTTGATGAAAGAGTGCAGTATAGTCTGTGCTTTCATGAGCTCCTGTTCAGAGGATGTTCGTTCAAACGGACTCAAAAGTGATGTAAATAGTGATGCAGGGCCTGATCTTCCTTCCTCCATGTTGCACCGGCTGATTCTGCTGAAGTGCGTCATTCAACCCACTGACGCTATATTTAGAGGGACTCTGTGCTGAAGGGTGGAGGGTTTTTGGAAACTTTTCATACATTTGTTACTTAAAATTGAGATTTTGCATTGTACTCTTATCTCATACTCACATGTGTTTCTCACATGTTAATACAGTATGTTATTTTAAAAGCCAGGTAGTAGTATATTGCCCTCAATATCTCAATCATTTCTTTATCGACTGAAAATACATTATGTTTGTTTACATGTACAATTTCTTAGCTTTTGCTAGGGCTGAAATGATTAATAATGATTGATTACAATGATTTCGACAAATCATGTTGTCGATAAGAAACAATCTGGACTGGACTATATGACTCAAAACACATACGGAAATACTTTCTATAACAGACAGAGTGGCCTCGTTAAATCAAATTTGAAAAAAATAATTCAAAATTTCTATATCGATAATGCAGTTACTTTTAAAATATTGTCTTTTTAGAAGCTTTCAGTCAATATATCATGACCTTAATATGATTCAAATGTATTTTTGAGTATATCTTCTGTAATTTAAACGATTAAAAAATAGCACAAACAGTGAGAATATAAGGGTATAAAGTGATATGGACAGAAGTTAAATTGTTTAAATAGGCAATGCTATTAAGCGAGTCTGATGGACGTGAATGGACTTAACCAAACACAAGTCTCCAGTCAGTTACTAATAATTATTTTTGTTTTGTGAATTTCCAGCTGGTGTTCTGCAGGTTTGTGGACAGTGCTACAAGTGACGTGAGGGCCCCTGCCCGTAAACGCAGCAGAAGATGCAGGGGGCCTTTGCGCGATTGTGCCTGGTGGTGGCCGCTGCCGTCTTCAACCCGCTGCTCTTTCCTCACGAGAACACCACCTTACCAGAGCACGACGACCAAATCCGAATGAGAGAACACGAGGAGCGACTCGCCAAAGAACAAGCCCAGTTAGACAAGGACATTTCCCAACTTGAACAGAGGCATGAACAAGAAGCCCACATTGAACCGGACTATAGCTGGTACTTTTGGAGCGCAGTGTCATGGGTCATATTTCTATGTATTGAGCTGTGCAGAGGGAATGTGTCTGAATTCTGTCTGATTGAAGAAGAAAATGAAAGCGAAGCTACATGTCCAAAAACAGTGGCGCTAAGTAAGGATTTGCTGCAAAACTTCTGTGATCGATGCACTTTGTCCCATGAAAACAGTAGGCTTAAAGAGTTCGTAGAAGGCTTTGCAGATAACCTACTCGAAGCATATAGAGGCATTCAGGACACAGAGGTAGACATGGAAGTATCGGACTTCGTAGGCATTGGAAGCATGTTTGAATCCTGGCAAGTGTGCAAGCCGCTGACGTGCGACCTAATCGTGCCATTCTCACTTCCAGATCCGTACTACTTCCAGTTTTGTTTGTCAGACATCCCCCCAAACATGCAAGGAAGCGGCGTGATCCAGGTCTCCAGATTCGGGGACGAAGGCTGTCTTTGCGGCTCGGCTAATCTCGGTGATGACTTGATTTGCCTCCTGCATCCCAGTAACAATTTAAAACCGAAACGCAGCCCAGATGAACTCTTATGCTCAGAAAACACAAATGTTCTATCCAAACATCAAGTCATGAAGTGGTTTCAAATCTCCATCACAAAATCGTGGCGTCAAATTTGTCATAAATACGACTTTGATCTGACTTTTCGCAACCTGGACGCTGCCGGCGCGTTCAAAATCCGACTACCGTCTGGAAAAATCTTAGTTTTGAACCTTATTCCGGCGTTGCAATTTCAAGATAGCGATGCTTATTTTGTTACTCACTTTCCATCAAACTGCGATTCTTTTCCGGAAGACTCTTACTGGCCACTTTCCTTTGCAGCGTACGAGAAAACGTTACTGAAATATTATACAAAACGATTGCCACAGAATTCCTGTCATTTGCACTGTCTTCAAATTGTTACCTTTCTTCACCGCAAACAAACGGGCCTGACCGGGAAAAGCGCTCTGACAGGCTATCACTTCAAAACCGCTTTATTTCACCTGCTGATAAATAAACGGCCTTATATGTGGAGCATTGATCAAATTGACCAAAGACTTCGGGATGTACTCGACTTCATGCAAAGGCTCATTCATGCACTGGTTGGAAATGTTAAAATCCCCAAAGAAATCCCAATCCCTCCGGTGTTTTTGAAGGCAGATCCGGTGAACTTGTTTCGTTCTCTGGTACTGGACAGAACGCTTTATGAAGGCACGCGGGCGCATTTTCAGGAGATGTTGAGAAATGCACCTGCTCTTCTGCAAGAATATACACCGATCGTGACAAATGGGGTGATGTGCCTCAGGCTGAACGAAATATTATGAATTCAGTATTGTACTAATGCACTTGTACCAATAGGTCTGGATAGAGTTGCTATTTAAAAATATTTGTATTTTTCATATTGTTATAGAAATTCTGTATATTTTTGAAAAACTTTTGTTGAAGCAGATTATTTACATTTTATGCTGGTCATACTATAATAATATAAATGTGTTTTTCTGTATTGCTCAGTGATGGCAGCTTCTTTTATACTATTGGCTTTATTTGTAGTGATGTCAACTCTGGGTGGAGACGTAAAAACAGCGCTCCAAACACAAATTAAGAGAGGAAAGACTTAGGTCAGCGTTTTACTTTTTTATTCAGAATGGGTGACGTTAAGTGCATCTCGCTGCGGAAAAACAATGTTATAAATGGTACGGTTTCGTTTTGTAGACCAGTGTTTACAGGCCATAGTCGTAGTCTGGTTTGCCATCGATATAAGCCGTCTTGAAAAAGGCCTTGTAGGCGTCTGTGCTGTATGACGACGCTTTGACAGCAGGATCCGCTTGCATACGCTCGTACCACTTTTTTAGTTGAGGAGTGCAATCCAGAAGACTGAAAGGCAAAGGGAAAGTTATCAACGCATGTAGTAATATGTTTCACTGTACAACAAAAAATAAACGTACTGTTGAAGGTCATAAGTCTCAAGTCTTTCAAACCACGGCCACATCATATAATCGATCATTGTAATGGAATCACCACCAAAGAATACAGACTTCTTTTTAACCAAATCCTGCACAGAAAACGACAAGTTTGTCATAATGTTCTTGTAGTTGATTTCAAACTTTGTTAAAATGTGCTTCACACCTCATCCAGTGTCACAAACTTTTCTTTCAGTTCAGCAGCGTGTCCAGAGATATCCTCATTATCCTTCTTTGCCATCGTGATTCTGTAGAAATAAGGAGTTACCTGTAGAAAAAGAAAACATTTGGAATTCAGAGACGTTTGTGTTGAGTGAAACATACTGCACCTCTCACACTTACCTTGGAGAAATGCTCCAACATCATCTTCTGCTGAGCCTTTCCCAAAGGAGTCTGAGGGAGCAGTTTGTTCTTGGGATAGACCTCATCCAGGTAGTCACAGGTGATGGGGGACTCGTACACCACCTCCCCGGCCTCTGTCTCAAGAGTAGGCACAAGTCCAAGAGGGTTCTTCTCCAGAAACCACTCCGGTTTATCCTTCAGGTGGATGTTAATGGTCTCATGCCTTATAAAACAAATTATTAATTAAATAATGAGCCCAATAAACACAACAAAAACAAACATACTTAATCCCTTTGGCGTTGAGCACCAGCCTTGTCCTTTGAGCGAATGGGCAGAACCTCATGCTGAAGAGTCTGATATGGCCTTTAGGCACTGGACCAGGGGCTGCACTCCCTGGAAGAGAATGTACACAATAATTCACATAAATACACATAATTACTCATGAACGTTCTGGCGGGAGTCGGAACAAAGGGACATCATGCATTTCCCACAAAAGACCACACGGGGAGCTGCAGAGTATACCAGAAGTGGTCGTTTGTGTAAAAGGCAAAGTTATACAATCCCATAAAATTATGAAAGGTTCTCAAAATGACTTTCCAATATCTTAAAATGGGCTGATACATTTGCTGTGTAACTTGTTCCGCCTGAAGCAAGCAGCCTAAACAAACACTGAAATTAAAAGAACCCACATCAAAATGATAAGGTGGTTCTAATCTAGAGTGTCCTTACTCCGGTACCGCACCCCGGCACAATATTCCGGGGAATAGGTGAACTGTTCGCTTACCTTTGGCGAAACACTTTTCCGTGGCCATTGCATGAAGCGCAAACGTTAGTGAAACGGCACAAGTCAGTCAAACGCAACTGTTTCGCGCAAAAGAAACAGCAATGCAGAAAAGACGTGAATGTTTTCTGGGTTTATGGGTCTAGTTTTATAGACTTCCTGTATGTAGCTTACGTCATCAACCTTGTGGCCAATGGAGATCTCTGGATCATCTCCATGGATCTAATGATCTCCTCCCGCAGGATCGATCTGTTATATTAATACTCCACATCCACAGACATTCAAAGATCAATCACACATGTTGTATGGGAGGAGCTCCAGCCTCTGGACCCAAAAATAACAAAGGAAGTACTGATGATAAATGAAGTTAGTGTAAAATGTAGATCATATTCAAGATTTGAATAACACTTTCCCCTGTTTTTCTCCAGTTTGACAATTTAGGTAGTATTTATAGTTTTACTTCCTGCTTCCTGCTCTCTGTCTTATAGACAAGAACGTGACTTCAAAACTCAATTACAAAATGCTGCAGTTTATTTAAAAAAAAAAAAAACACTTGTTATGGCGCTGATGTGTTTAAAATCCAAATTCCTTCATGAAAAGTCTTGTTAAAAGCCTAAATCACCAGAACGAATTCAGATTCATCCATTGTTTTCAAATGCAGATGCTGACTACTTATTTCATTCTCCAAAATACATTTTACATTGTCCATATTTAAAGCAACTAATTCAATATTTATGAAGTAGCCATTGTGAACTATTGCACATTGATGGCATCTATTTTTCTTGGATTTCTTCTAAAACGATATAAACCCTTGGACTGGATTAGAGTAGTATTTATTTATGTATTCACCATCCATCCATCCATCCATCCATTTTCTACCGCTTGGTCCCTTTCGGGGTCGCGGGTGACTGGAGCCTATCCCAGTGACTTCGGGCCTTAGGCGGGGTACATCCTGGACAGTGGCCAACTTGTCGCAGGGCCAACACAGAGACATAGACATTACAGACAGTTCACTCTCACATTCGTTCACTAGGGCCAATTTAGAGTCACCAATTTTTACCTAACCCGTGCATGTGTTTGGACGGTGGGAGGAAGCCGGAGAACCCGGAGAGAACCCACGGTAACACGGGGAGAACATGCAGACTCCACCCAGAGAGATCATGTGATAAGTATTCACCATTGTAGAAAATAAGAGAGGAAAATGAGGTTAGGTCAATATTTTACATTTTATTCAAAATGGCAAGTTAAGTGCATCTTGCTGCATAAGAAGTGGATTAGTTTTGAAGTAGGTCATGTTGTTTACAGGCCATAGTCATAGTCTGGTTTGCCATCAATTAAAGCTGACTTGAAAAAAGCCTTGTAACTGTCAGTGCTGTGTGAAGAAGCTTTGACAGCAGGGTCCTCCCACATGCGGCCATACCATGATTTTAGCCCAGGAGTGCAGTCCAACAGGCTGAAAGGATAAATCATCATATTAGTACAGAGAGGAAATGAGTTTTGGTGCCATTTCCTGTCTGATTTAGTGACATTTCCAGAGTTATCATAATAATAAGTAATAAGTAATAATGATAAAGCTTACTGTTGGAGTTCAAGGGCCTCAAGTCTTTCAAACCACGGCCACATCATATAATCAATCATTGTAATGGAATCGCCACCAAAGAATTTGATCTTCTTTTTGACCAGATTCTGGAAAAAACACACAATTTAATCTTTTTCCATTTATGTTCTCACAGTGGATTTTAAACTTTGTAAAATGTGCTTCACACCTCATCCATTTTCACAAACTTTTCTTTCAGTTCAGCAGTGAGTCCAGAGATGTCGTCATTATTCTTCTTTGCCGTCATAATCTTGTAGAAAAAAGGAATTACCTGTAGAATAAGGTTTAATTATTAACCTTTATTTAAACAGGTAAAAAAAAACTTGAAGATCTCAAACACTTTTTCAAGGTTGTTTAAAAACCACTCAAGCAGAGAATTCAGAGACGTTTGTG
The DNA here is from genome assembly GCF_026437365.1 of Eucyclogobius newberryi. Lineage (NCBI taxonomy): Eukaryota > Metazoa > Chordata > Actinopteri > Gobiiformes > Gobiidae > Eucyclogobius > Eucyclogobius newberryi. Next base: position 23,388,955 of record NW_027316500.1, on the reverse strand, counting down.
TTGAGTGAAACATACTGCACCTCTCACACTTACCTTGGAGAAATGCTCCAACATCATCTTCTGCTGAGCCTTTCCCAAAGGAGTCTGAGGGAGCAGTTTGTTCTTGGGATAGACCTCATCCAGGTAGTCACAGGTGATGGGGGACTCGTACACCACCTCCCCGGCCTCTGTCTCAAGAGTAGGCACAAGTCAAAGAGGGTTCTTCTCCAGAAACCACTCCGGTTTATCCTTCAGGTGGATGTTAATGGTCTCATGCCTTATAAAACAAATTATTAATTAAATAATGAGCCCAATAAACACAACAAAAACAAACATACTTAATCCCTTTGGCGTTGAGCACCAGCCTTGTCCTTTGAGCGAATGGGCAGAACCTCATGCTGAAGAGTCTGATATGGCCTTTAGGCACTGGACCAGGGGCTGCACTCCCTGGAAGAGAATGTACACAATAAATGCATTTCAGTCACATTCTATACATCATTTACAAAAAACAAATTCCCATTTCACAGGTACAAGAATATAATTGCATGTGCATTTCAGGCAAACGACCACAGAGCAGCGCTGCACACCTCAGCTCGTACTTCACATGAACCTATCCAGATAAAAGACTCTCATAATGCTCATAATGCACCTTAGTGCAACTACATTGTCAGTAGATGTAAATGTACTTTTGACACACAAATTATACTTCAACTAAAAAAAACATCAATAATGCCGTAAAATAATTACAACAATACCAAACGCGGCATAATGAAAGTAGACTGAACTGTATTACCTTCAGCAAAACACTTTTCCGTGGCCATTGTTTGTGATATAGCGCAGCACAATCAAACTCAAAGCTAAATTCAACTAAATCAGAAGACAGCGGCAGATGTTTATGTTGTTGTTGTTGTTGTTGTTGTTGTTGTTGTTGTTTTATGGCAGTTGGCATCCAAGTGTTGCATTACCGCCAGACTTTATTCCTCAGACTCTGTCGTAGTCCTTAAAAGTACTCCTTCCATTGCGGTGTTTTATGGCGGCTGTTGTTGTTGTTGTTGTTGTTTTATGGCGGTTGGCATCAGAGTGTTGCATTACCGCCAGACTTATAATCTACTGCTGTCATTTTATACTTCCTATGTCAACGCGTCCAGTCACGTGACGGACCGGGGCGTGAGTCTGTTGCCCAGGTAACGAACCGACATAACATAAACATTCCATTCACAGTCAGCGGTTTGTCAGGAAAGGTGCATTTGTGTGGTTTAAAGTGTTCTTTTAACACTTTAAATGGATGTTTCTGCTTGTGCAAACGTCAGGTAAATAACATGTTTGTAACAATGCACTTAGTGAAGTTTACATACTGTAAGAAAGCTCACATTTTTACATCTGTTTGGCTTGCAGGTGGATACAAGGATTTACAAATAAGGACGTTTACTTTGTGGACAAAAGCACCGTAGCATACCCATGTGGCAATTATATCTATTTTTTAGATTTGACCACTAAAAAGCAAAGTATATTTCAGGGCCCTGGCAGTGGTGTGAGTGTGTTCACTGCAAATGGAAACAATGGAGTATTTGCCTTCACTCCACGTGGGCTGAACCCGTCTATATTTGTGCACAGTCATCCCACGTTAGGATTAAATAATGAACTTACAGGTGAGATGTGTGTGTTAAAAGTCAGCCGACAAACTCTACACATACAATCTTACATATTTTCTTATTAACAATATTTTCATTTTAGGATCGTCCAAACTTGATTACATTTCTTTGGCGTTAAGTGATGGTGGGCCATATTTAGTGAGCTGCTCTTCTCTTCCAGACTTCACCATAACAGTCTGGTAATGTTGTTCATAACTTACTGTTTTCTTCTTCCAAATAATATAATTGTTCCAAATTTGTGTCTGAATTGTTGTTAACAGGAATTGGGAAAATGCAACACCGCTTTGTCAACAAGAACGTGGTGGGAATGATGCATGTTTTTTAGTATTTAACCCTTGGAATTGGCTCCAAATTTGTGCTATAGACAAATCCTCTCTCACTGTTTGGAATATTGAGAGGAATGGAAGTCTTCATGTTCTTAAACCATGGTAAATATGGAGTCATATTTTAATGAAAAATGTCCATAAGGAATCACTTTTGTTGTTTGTTCAGCCCAGTGGAACTTCCGGATGTTGATGGGGCCAATGCAAAGAGATTTGTGCTGAGCTCCCACAGTGTCAGTGAAGAGCTTTGCTACTTTGGGCCTGAGATGCCTCCATCAGCGATCGCAGGCCTCAAAGGTGACAAGACAGAAGACCTTGTGGTTAGTGTCATTCTCGCCTTATTCTTTCATTCAGACATGTGCATCTCACTTAATTACTATTGTGTATAAAAGGGTCATTTGATCCAGAGGCTTTTCTTGCTTTATGCACCTTTAATGTAACAATCTTCTCTGGTGCAAGGTGCTTTGCCTGAAATGTTAGTATGGCATAATCATACCTATCTCTATGGAGAAATTCAGTTATTGCCAGCAGGCCAAGTTACAGGTCAGATCTGCTGAGGGGCGACACGCTTGCAGTATATTTTTATAAAGTTGAGCATTAAAGACACATGTAGTGAATAATTGCAATATAAATAAGCAATTTTCAGACCCTCCACCAGAGATCTAGTGCACCTTAAATATATACTTTATCAGAAAGACCTAATAAGCAGAAAAAAATAATGACATTACATTCTCTCTGTACATACATAAAGTAGTTTGGGTTCCTTTGCATCAATTCCCAAAAATCCCAGATATTCTATTTCACCGAACACAACTTTTAATTGCTTTTATACCACTTTTTTCTTTTAGAACAAGCTTTTCCAAAAGGCCAGAGTGACTCCTGCTGCCATCTGCTGGACAACCACATCACAGCTGTATGTGGGCTGCAGAGAAGGCTTTCTGCTGCTTGTTGATCCGGAGAACCTCTCTGTCTCCACTCTCTTCAATCCCAAAAGTAACACAAACATTTATGTACATGCACTGGAACTGTACACAGACTGAAATATGATATATGTATGTTTCTTTTCAGCTCCTAATGAAGTCCCTGAACTCAAACATGGCTTTCAAGCTCTCGCCCTTCATAAAGACCACTTGATTGCAGTGGGGAAAGTGTGTAACCTAAACAGACAAACATACAATCATTAGAAATATGAGATAAAACAGTTTGTAGCCCTGAGTAATATTACATTTTCCTTTCAGAATAATGTAGTTCACGACTTACAGATAAAAGGAACACAGATTAAAATAACAGAAACATGGGAATTAGCCTGCCCTGTTACAACTATTCTGTACTCACCAAACTATGAAACTTTACTCTGCACTTCTGATCAGGTAAGTGCTTCACACATGCCTAATCACAATGTATGATTTCTAGTCAAATACTGCGCAATTTCATCCAACATAATTTCTAGGGTCAGATTTTTGCGTTAAATAAAAACCTGTCGGAGAATATAACAAAGATCCTGGATGTTTCGCGTGGGGACTTTGTGGCTTTGTCTTTCTCGCCCACTGACAACAACATATGTCTGGTAAACTCTTATAAATTATAGTTTTTGTTTGTGAAATGAAACCTTTTTATGTTTTTTCAGACTGTGAGGGACCCGGGACAGCTTCAGGTGTGGTCGACAGACGGCACAATCCTCAGCTCCTTATCTCTGCAAACAAAGGCAAGAATTCAGACATGCTTAGAACATGTAGCGCTGATGTGCTGTCAGCTCATGTCAGTCATCTCTGTCCCGTCCCATAAAGATAACATGTCTGGCCTGCTGTCCCATCGCAAACTATGTGGTTTTGGGAACGGCTTGTGGAAAGGTTGTCTTCATCGAGGTCAGAGATCCACAGCAGCCTCGCGTGGTGCACCAAACCCGCCTCTATCACACATCTGTGGAGCATTTAGTGCAAGTATTCTTTCAAATATTTTCCAAGAAACCAGCATGTACTTCCATTGCCTTTTTTATGAGTAAAAAAACTGTTACATTTAACTATTTTACAGGTTTAATCAACACGGTCACTACCTATTTGCAAGTGGCCCAGATTCTTACTTGTATGTTCTTGATCCTAAGCCATCGTCAATGTTTGCTGTCTTGGGATACACAGGTATACACTAGAATCACAATCAAGGTTTGTTTTCTCAGTGTCAAATGTCAGCAGTCTCATCATGAGTTAGCATGAGTCAAAGGACTGGCTGTGACTGTGCAAAAAACTGATGAAAATGACTTGTCAAAACTATGTGTAGGCAAAATCTGGCATCTGTCAACACAAAATACAAAGGAGAAGCATCAATTTAGTGCAGTTATGTTCAGAGATGTACCAATACTGGCAAAAAGACAGGATTAGGTTGGTTCGGGATAATGATTAAGGGTTTAAAGACTATTTAAACACTAAACGAAAGCTTTCACATTAGTTTATGGGGTACTGTTGTTGAGTTGACTGATAAAAATAAAAAAAGAAAACAAGAATTGATACTTCAAATTGTGTGTGTTTTGTTTCTCTCTTTATTTTGGCAGTTTTACCAAGCCCGTCTTTGACTCTATCTGCTCAGTATGTAAAGGGAAGTGAACAGGTGAAAGTTCTTGCATTGTGTGTCGACTCAGACAAGAACCACAGCAGGCAGCTGACACTGTTATCGTTACCTGCAGAGAACTTTATTGGTAATAAATGGCCACTGGATTTATTGGACATTTGGCACATGACCATATCTGTACTTTTTTCACTTTGCAGAAATTCCCAATAGTGTAGAGCGAAATGGATGTCTGTCAAATAATGTCCTGAATGTGTCCAAATATGAAGTTCCGTATCCGCTTACATCCTGCGCCTTGGGGAATAATGAGATTTTTGCTTACTGCCACGAAAAGAGGAGCCTGCAGTGTTTTGAGATTCCACAGGTATCGTAAAGTTACACCTTTATATAACATTCTCCTATTCAAAACTTTTGGTGACTAAGCTTGGATTGGACTCACACCACACCTCAAAATGACTCATTTGAGTCGATTTGGATTTGGATTCTCTGCCAATGTATGACTTCATATCTGTCAGAATATGGCAAATAAACTATATTGTATTCACAAATGTTTGTACCAGTATTGACTTTATCAAATTGTCTTGATTGTTAAAAACATGATTGTGCTTTACATTAGACATATTTAAATTAATTTAAGAGTGTATGCTGCTGTAACTTATTGGTGATTCCATAAGCATTTTGCTTTTGGTAATCCTGAGAACAAAGAATGAAAAAATTGGATTTACAAATTCCCATCATCAGGTCAATAATCAATAGATTAAATGCGTAGGTTGAGTTCACATGACATCACGTCATCCTAGAATCATAGTCAAAACGTTTTTCTACAAAAGTCTTCTCTGTCAGCATAAATGAACAAAAAGTACTTCTTTTTTCACAGCCTTTCTATTTATATTTGCCCACCGTCTGAGTTTATGACATAATCAAATTCTAGAACATTAACACCTATTTAATGGCAAGAAATGTCTCTTTCCAAAACTGTTCATGACTCACGGAAAGAAAAGTGTTGAATCCTCTCAAAAAACTCACACAAAGTTACTGGACTAACTATACCTCATCAGTGAATTATGCTTAATCAAATTGCTTCTGTTTGTTTGACACATGATTCATGAAGCACCTTTATTCCAGCACTCAGACTCCAGTGGAAGTGACCAGTCCATTCAGCTTAACCCTGTGGGTGAAGTAAAGGGCCACGCTTTGGGACCTGCTTCCCTCGCACTCTCTCCTCACAGGTCATGGCTCGCCTCCCTGGGCCGGGATGGTGTCCTGCAAGTCAGAGGATGTGCTTCAATGGTACAATGTCTTTCCTGTTAGTCCAAGAATACTTAAACTGTGAAACTGTGAACAACTTTCTTTTGATATTTGTACAGGATGAGTGCATTGAGCTACAGTGCCATTCCCTGTGCAGTACTGGAGTTCAGCTTGTGGCATTCTCTGCTGACAGCCAGAATATTCTGACTGCTAATACTAAAGATGGCTCCCTCGTGTGCACTGATCTGAGGTAAAGACTTTCCCAACATTAACATACAGTGCATACACTGCACAGCTGTGAACACCAGGGGAAACCGTTAGCCTCAGAAGTACACTCAGAGCCAAGTACAGTATACAAATTACTACTTTTTCTCTCTGTGGGTTTACTGTGAACTTCTATAGTAAATGAATGATAGTGGAAGTGATATGGCCAGAGAATGGAAACTGACTCCCTGCGATTGCCCCTTGTGGATCCCAGCCCACTCACATTCCACATCTGCCTTCTTTATACTCAAAGCATGTTTTCAATTGACCACAAGCCGTTTTATACACAATTGTTCAAGGTGAAGTATGAAAGGAATAGTGAGTCTATTGATGTCTTGAAAATATTGACATTAGCAAATAAGAGATGAATTGTCAAAATGAAACCTTGAAGCAAAGCTTGCATTATTGTGATTACTGCTTTTTCTTAACAACCTACTGTTGTGGTGCAAAAATACTCAATACAGTATTTTCCATTACATTTTAAAAAATAACATCTTGACTATTTTTGAGTATCCTGAAAAAAAAAGCCTAATCCAAAAGAGCATGTTTGGTCAAATCAGAGCGTGTTATTAAGCTGCATTAATTCATGATTCATGCGTTAATTTCCCATGATTAATCGCATGAGTGTGAACGTGTTAACTTTGACAGCTCTGCTTTAAAGGTATTCGTTGTGGTTTCATTCTCACACAAAATGTGAAATCTTTGTCAAATGAATCACAAAAGTGCAGTTTCCCCTTAAACTCTTATTTCAAGTTTACAACACAACTTTATTTTCTATTTTTATTTTTAATCAGCTCTTTTGTGACATTAAATTTAATATTTAACACAACATTCCCAATATCATCTACATTTTGATACATTGTCCTCCCCTAAGTAGTATAAGAGCAAAAGAGCAAAAGAGCAGAACAATTCAACTTCAACTTTAAGGTACAAAACGTTCTGTTGTAGAGTTGTTCTAACTACGGTACTAATTTAAACAGGTATGGATATTTGACAAAAATGATGTAAGGGTTAGTGTGTAAAATAAATTGCAATTTGCAACTATGGAAGAAACTGCATGTTGATTACTATATATATATATTTATATTTTCTGTATTTAAACAGAATGAGTGACATCGCTATTCACCAGGACTCTGATTACGAGGATCATTTAAAAAGCCAAATCCAAAGTGAAAACTCTACCCTCAGCGATATGAAGGAGTGGAATGAACAGATTTCTCTGAGAAAAGCTGAAGAGAGCCAGGTAAAATAGTTTCATATGCACTTAACAGATAACAACACAGTAAAAGCCAAACATTTGTCTAAAACTACTGAACGTGTTTGTCTTTTTTTACCAGGGAGGTGGAAGTTTGCTGTCTATAGATGTGACAGAACAAGATGAAAAGTACAAGAGCCTTTCACATAAGACCTGGTTGGAAAGTAGAGGAGAGGCGGTCAGTGACTAATACATTAAATAGTAATACAGTAAATACAGTTCTGGTGATAGCGGTTGTATGTGGCAGGTGTATAGAAGGAGCCCTTTGTAGCAGTCTGTTAATCTGTGTCCTGACTTATCATTTGCTGCTATAATGTGGGAATACAAACACTTGGATAATACTTTTGTTTTATAGAGCTTTTATCATAATAAACTGATAGAAGTGGCACTTTGTAGCTTGAACTACTTGGGTCTGTCAGTCTGTTTGATTGGTATTTACTGTGAAAATATTTGTTTATTAAAATGTAGATGATTTACTTTTTAGCTTTAATATTATACTTTATTATTTATTGTTTGAATGGGCTTTAATGTAGCCCTCAAGGTACTGACTTAAATTGAAGGTCCAACCCTTTGTTTGTGCTCAGCAGATTGTGAAAGAAGACAATGAAAAGTATTCGGAAACAAAGAAAAACCTGAGGAAAGGACTGAAAGAGTTACATGATGCAGTAAGTTCAGGAGTTCTGTTTTTGTAGTGTAAAGCGTGGCACATATCATGTCAAATAAATACAAATACAACAAAACACAGAGAGCAAAAAGACACAAATAAAAAGGGTAAAAAGAAGAAGGTCAGTCTGGCATGTGGCCCCTTTTTAAATGTCCAAATATGTCCATGATTGCATTTAACAAAGATTGAACAGAACAAACAAACAAACAAACAAACAAACATATTCAAAATAACAACAACTGAAATACATACAAACACCACCTCTGTCACACATGCAGCACTTTCAGTCATCCTCTCACACTTTCAGTCATCCTCTCACACTTTCAGTCATCCTCTCACACTTTCAGTCATCCTCTCACATGCAGCACTGTCATCTTCAAATACGTGACAGGATGTTGAAACTTGATGTGATATACATACATACACATTTTCATACAAGCAAATTTTACAAATACAAATTAAATATGTATAATAATATATTTTTTGCAGATACAAGACATGATGCGTGAAAATGAGAATGTTCCTGAAATGAAGCATCTGGAGCAAAAAGAGTTTAATTTGGATGTGGATGAACAGAAAGTACTAGAGGCTATAATGGAGGAAGAAGTGTTAAAGGTTCTACAGACTTGTTTTTGGATCTCATTCGAACTCAGATGTTACAATTCTTCAGTTTTTTAGTTTACATCTTTCTTTCTCAGGTGAGGACTGAAACTGAGTGGGACATTCTGGCAAAGTGCTACGACCGTGACAACCTAAAGAGGGAGTGTTGGGACGCCATGAAGGTCAAAGGCAGATCTGTTAAGGTGGGTTTTGTTTCGTTGTTTTTTGTGTATTTATACAATTTATCAACTATAACACAATATAAAATACAAGACCATAGAAAAGACATTAGATCACAGAAAAACACAAAAAACAAACGTGATAAATATGTAACGTGCCATTTACTTTACTTTATTTGTGCGTGCATAGGTAAATCCTTCAATATAAAATCAACAACACGCTTTAAATTGAAGCTATGGTTTAATTAAGTTAAGGTTAGGATCAGTCTCCAGGAAATTAATGGAAATCAATGTAATGTTCCCTCAAAACATGTGTTTCACCTTAAGAAAAATGTAATACCAATAGTAGAAATAATGATTGGAAATGTCAGAGAGAAGAGACGAGTCGACTATAAAACATAATGGTTTTTGTATTTTAGTATATTTTAATCATCCTTATCTAAACTCTACAGACTCTAAACTTACCTACCTTTCCATAACAAAGACAGTTACATTCTTAAATCAAAATGTCGAAAAAGGTTTTATCATTCATAAATATTCTCTATCTAGAAGCCGTCAGTCACCATATTTCAACCTTTATTTGGTTGATAATCTATTTGAAAAGTCTCAATGTTCAAAGAAATACTTGTTTGACTGGTCGACTACTTAAATAGTCGGCCATAATATGGATTAAATGTCGTTTGCATTGATCATCATTATGTCATCTCTCCTCTCATCCTCCTCCTTCTTCTTCTACTTATTATTTGTTGTTTTAATAAATGATGGACTAAGCATGTTCTTACTCTTAGTATTAGTAGTTTTATTTATGGATCTATAAATATTCAATCAATAACTGTTGTTTTTTGCTGCCTAGGCCTTTCACTCGGACTATGAGGTGAAGAACTACCCTCTGAAAGAACGCTCTAAACAAGCATTAGAAGAGCTGCGTCGAGTCAAGCAGATGAGGGAGATTGAAAAAGCCCAATGCACCGTAAGCAAACCTCATCCACACACCTAAACAATTTGTGGTTTAGACTCCAGATTACGCGGCAGAACAAGTCACACGTGATGAATTGTGAAATATTCGCTTCAATATGTGTGCTGTTTTCAATTTGCAGCAGAATGCAGAAGGTCAGGTGCGCCCACGTTGCTCCGACTGTGAAAAAAGCATTTCAAGTCAAAACAAGTTTACAGCTCGAAAACAATTTGATGCTTTGACTCACAGTTCTAACTATGACCCTTTAGTGTTGTAACTTTGGAGCTGGCTGAACGCACGCCAGTCCACAAGTCTTTCTAGATTTACAGCTGTGCGGCCGGCGAAAAAAAGGCGTCGCAAAGTTCTCAGTAATCGTAGGAGCAAGTTTATAATCTCCAAGCCGCAGAATTTGTCCTCAAACCTCTTGTAGAACGTGTTTTTCCTTCCATTTCAGATGCAAGAGGAAGAGGGACAGCGTGTGGACATTAAAAGCAGTTTCTCTTTTGAATTTGGATTTTCGAGTCCATACATCTATGATCAGTTTGAAGTGCGGAGTCGAGAGCAGATAGTCAACCAGATCATTCTGCTGCAGGTACAAGTACAATAGTCAACACGCGGACATTCAAAGTACTATAGGAAAGGTACATGAAGAATCAAGTATATAATATTATCTTTGTAGCATCTCATCTTATTAGAAAGCCATTTGTACAGATACATTTTCCGTGCGACCTTAATAGTGAAATATAGCTTTAACATAACTATTTCACTTTTCTAAACAGAAAATCTTTGCTTAGATTTTGTCTTTCTCGTGATGTGTGTGGGTTTATTGCAGTTTATACCATAATATTACATAAATGAGGAGATGTAATGACATGCAAGATCATATTTCAGAATAAGAGAAGGTTTATTTCTATTATCAAAGCTACTTCACAGGCTAGGGACCTGCTTTGGTGATTCAGTGCAACACATAACAATGTACAATAATAAAGAAAGATATAGTAAATCAAATAAGGCATGCATTAAAGAAAAAAACATTACTATAAGATAAAAAAAAGAAAAAATACTATAAGATTTACTAAAGATTCATTGCCAAAAATAGTGTGATTGTTCTGTTTATTTTCACAGTTATAAAATAGACAATGACATTTAGTAAAATATATATGTTATAAACCCTTGAAAATTCTTGAATGGAGGTAAATGTGTGGAAATTGGGATTAATTATGGAATGTGAAATATGAAGTGGTTTTGGCAATCAGAGTCTGGTTAGAAAAATGTTTTAATTGTTGTCGAATAAGCAATTATTACACACACTTAACACTTTTGGGGAGGCAAAATCTACATTTTTGGGTTTTACAGGACAAATACAAATACAGAAATGTTGACCACACAATATATTTTCATTTGATCAAGAAATATGTGTATTAAATACACAATACAAATTATACAACTTTTTACACAGATACAAGTCTGTGTCCCCCCCAGTCATTTGTAACGGGAATAGAATAGAAATTAACTGACATTTCTATCTTGGAAATTCAAAATTGTAGTTTATTTTTTGTCATAAATACTTCTTGCAATATAGATCTGATGACAGTTAATCCATGAAAATGTATTATAGTCCAAGCCATTTTACCTCCAGTCGCCTTCATTACAGAATTTTGAACAATCTGATATACATGCCATATCATACACCAATATTATGTCAGTTTGTTTTTTATGTATGCTTTAATTTAAGTCAGGGGTGAGAGTCAATACATTTTCTTCTTCCCACTCCTTTTCAAGCTTGAATAAGAAACAAAATTCTAGAATGTTTGTTTTGTTTTGGTGACCTTTGGTCTCTTATTAGTATTTATTGACTAAGATAAGATAATCCTTTATTGTCCACACATGGGGAAATTTCATTGATACAACGCAGTAGATACAGAGGAAAAGGACAGATCACAGAATATAAGAAGTTTAAAAAAACACTCTCAATAGAAGAACTCTTATAAACAAAAACTCCTATAGACAAAACCTCCCATTTCCCAACAAGGGATGGAGGGGAAAAATTAGGATGTCCGCCGGGATAACGTGACGATCTCCGGGTAAGACGATGGTTTTCCGCAGTTTCATGAGTTCCTCGTTTGTATAAACGCACCGGCGCCGATCCATACGGCGGCTGTGGCCGAGGAGCGCGGTGGGGCCGGTGGGGCTAGCTCAGAGCTAGCGCACATCACGACGACACAACGAAAAACACTCAATAATCCAGCCGAACAAAGTCGAAACAAGTTGAATTAAGCGATTCCAGCGCGTGTCCCGATCGTACAACTAAAGTAGAAAAAATATTTACAAAATACAAAAGATAAAGCACATAAGTGTGAAAAAAGTGTGAAAAAAGAGCGGAGCGTTGCACCGGGCTGCCAGCTGGACCGGCGCCTTTGTGACGTGTGTGACTAGATGAAATAAAATAATTTCACAATAAATGAAATAAATACAAATAAAATACAAAAAGAATACAAATAAAATACAGAAAATACAAATAAAATAAATATCAAAGTCTGCCTAATCAAACAATTTATGTGATCACATTCCAAAATTGCTGCCCTTGTGGTGCGTAATGAGCACGTCTGCAGTAGTTAGTATCTATTACACATGGTCTGACAGAGGGTGAACAGTAACTCTAATTCTGATCCATCTTACGGCGACTGACCTGGATGAACCTTTCCCCCAGGATGTGATCTACCAAGTCAAAACGGCTTTTAACAAGGAGTTTGATGCAGCACATAAACAGAAAGTGAATGAGCTAAACAATATCCAACACAGAAACAGTCGCATCAAAGAGCTCATGACCGACCTGGATCTCCATGACAAGATCTGGGAGCCGAGTCTAACTGTTGCAGAGTGTCCCGAGAAGCTGCTGACGGTCCAAGACTCAGAGGTCAGCAACAATATCTCATGTAAAAAACACCTCGATGTTTAGGATTGTATCAGTCACAAGTTGTTTTTTTGATTCTAGATTACAGCTGAGAAATACCTCACCCCAGAGCAAAAAGAAGAGCAGGAGAAGAAGGAGCTGGAAGAGAAAAGACGTTTGGCTTCCAAGGTATTTCCCCTATAAAGTGAAAGTGTTTGGTTTTTCACACTTGTTTGTTGCAAGTTTTACATTCTAAACATAGTAATCTGCAATGTGGTGTGTTTTATTCAATTTATAGGTGTTTAATTGCTTGTAAAAATACTTTCAAAAACACAGCTCTGACCAGTGACAGCTTAGTCTTCTCCAAAGTGACAGTGCATCTTTAAACACATTAATAGACAAAAATAGACCTCTGGTGGCTCCTTATGTCTCGTTTAGTGTTGAAAGCAATTTTTTTTATGGTTTAGGGCTGCACAATTTGGGAAAAATATGACATTTCTATGACTTGCAATTTTTATGTATCGCATTTTATGTTTTATTCATTGGATTCTGTTGGAAGTTCACATTTCAAACACGTCCAGGAGAATTGACAAGAAGACTGGAATAGGCCTGACAAACTAAATCACATGTATTTCAGAACATGTTTGTACACATCTTAACTACAGTGTTGGAAGTTTTTATACCGAACAAAACCAGATATTTTGTTGTTTGTGGATGAAAAAAAATGCAGATTTAGCAAATTGCTAATCCATTAAAATAAATAATGAAAAATATATATTAATTTGATTTCCTTTTGTCCTCGTGGCTATAGCATATTTTCTGCGATCGTATTTACCATATGCACCTCATTAAGACAACTATGACATGTTTTTTGTACTAAATAATAATGTACTTTTTATTGTTCTGGTTGTGTTTGCAGAATGATAACACCAGGGAAAGAGCTCTGGACGACATGATGGACGGAGTGCTTGAAGTGAAGAAAGAAGACATTTTAAAACTAGTGAGGCTTTTTTTGTACTTTGGTAACACATGTTCAGCTGCAGGAAGCATACTGTAAATGTACTACAATAAATGCCCGAGTGTCTATTGTTCGTGAACCCGAGACTTGGTTGGTGCCAGCTGAATTAGACAAATCAGAATAAAGGGCACATAGTTTCTTTTGAATCGCCTCCACAGGAAATTCCTCCGCCTGAGTTTGTTTTGACCAAACCTGAGTCCCAGTGGAACGAGGAGGAGAAAAGGATTCACAAAGAATACGAGAAGAAGTCTAAAAAGCTCAGTGAAGAAAAAGAGAAATACAGAAAAGTAAAAACAAACATAATAATACAATCAATTATGTTTTTTGTCACACATTCCTCTGAATCTGCGCATGTTTTTCACTGCATTTTCAGATCATGGAAAGTGAAATGAAAAAACTGCAGACGGCGACAAAAGAAGCCACGGAAAAGTTTGATGAAACTCCGGCAAAGCTGTTTGAGAGGAAAATTAAATGTGAAATGGCTATATATCAGGTGGACCACATACTTTATATGTAGAGTATTTACTGCATACTTCTAAAGCTCTTTGAGTAGTGAATACAACAACTGAACTAAGCCGTAAGCATTTATTAAGTTTGGACTTTTTAATAATGCAGTTAATGTACAAAATATTGAATCATTTTACTATTTGTGTCTTTTAAAGTGTAAATACATTTGACTAAAATACCAATGTTTTCTGGGAAGGATGTATATTTATGTTGCTTCAGAAACTAAAGCCGGCCTTATGTGGGATCCTAACTATAATTTAGCATTGTTGTTTCCTCCACAGGAACAGTTAAAAATGACCTATCTGCTCTACTCTCTGCTCATTGAAGAAGAGATGGGAAATCGAGAGGTGGAACTCAAGCTCAAACTTGAACAAGTGCTGACATACAAGGTCAGAAATTCAAAAAACATTTACACTAATGCTTTAGGAATTTAATCAGCGCTCACTAGAATTCAATATTTCAAGATTGATTCTGCATTTTATAGTAACATTCATAGACCCCGTGCACAGGCTTGTCCTGAGAGAGTGAACCTGTGCGGGGGAAACGCTCTTCATTTTGAATGCATAGTAGATTTACATCAACTGTAAAAAGCAGACGTTATGTTGTTTTGGCAGGATGACATTGCAGTAGAGGTGGTAAAATGCGAAGACGAAGTGGAGCAATTTCGCATGATTTACGACACTAAAGTAGCTGAGGACAAAGTAGGTCGTACACAATTTATAGTCAAATGACTTTAAGATTTGCTGTTGTTTTCAAATATTTTCTCTCAGGATCTTGACAAAGAATTCCGAAAAGAGTTCAGCGACGTACCCAGCCACTTTGTTGATGAACTGTACAAGTTGTTCAAGCGAAGACCCCGGTTTGTTGCTTTTCAGTACATTCTGAAAAACTCCTACCAAACATTACGTTATTATGTGCTTTTTTTTGCCTTATAGGGGTCAGAAGATGAGGGCACAGATCACTAAAACCCTGATTCCATTCAAAGACCCGACTTTGTGTGGGTCTATGGCTCCGGAGAGTCTGGGGAACCTGCTGAAGGCGGTGGACGAGATGGACTCACCCCAGAATATGCCAGAGGGTTTGAGTTCATTCATCTGGGACAGGTTCTGCACTTTCCGGAGAACCAAAATAGAGAGAGAGCACAAGGTCTGCAACGTGTCAAATATCAACAGTTTTCTCATAGACAAAATGGTCGTGTTCTTCAGTTAGTCTCAAAGAGTAGCTTTTTTACAGGCACGTGTGATTGTAATGTTAACCTAGGACTGTATATGCCATCTCATTTATCCTTTATAAAAATATCTGTTGACCTCAAGTACAACAGGAGCCATCTATTAATACTCATGTACTTGTCATTTGAAGAGTTTGTTGCTTGTCCTATCAAGTCTACAAACAAATGTTTTGACATTTAGCTGAGTAACTGTAATATTATATGTTCCGTCTTCATTTCTGGATTTTATATTTTAATATTCCATAGTTGTAGTGTTTTAAAGGAAGGGTTTGCAGAAGTTTGAGTTCAGATTTCATGATCTAGTGTCCCCAAATATAAGAAATGAACTATAGCTTTTACTGTTAACAATTGTAATATTGAATCATTCTTAATTACAAAAATCGTTAGACAGATGGTCAAGTTTTGCTTTTTAAAAAACTTTTCTAACCAGGTTAAAACTTCTCAAGAGCGATCCGTCTAAGAGGCTTTACATGATTTAAAGATTTACATGCATTTACACGTACAAATCCTTCATAGATTATTCTTCGGCTATTCTCAGTCTATCGACATAGATTTAAAGGCGTTTGGAAGGACCAGATCTCAAACACACATCATTCTGCAGCAGATCCCACTCGGAAAACACTTAAACTGAAATACTTTAAGGCATCGGCAACACAAGTTCAATGATTGTAATTCCTTAAATTAACTTCCTAAACCAATTGGTGCACAGTATACGAACAGTTCCTTCAAGATATGTTATTTTACCGCTGCGCTGCTGTGACCAAGTATATTTCCCTTGTGAATCTATAAAACATTTTGACTTGTGCAGGTAAAAATGAACGCACTGACTCTGGCTGAGATGCAAGCGTTTCTGCAAAAGAGGAGAGAAGAGGAGCGAGCCGCCACGGAGGAGATTCAAACTATGTCAGAGGAGCTCGAAAGGTATGTGTCATGATTGCTGATCCAGACTAATTGCTGCCTTGCCTTTTATGATGTGACGCGTTGTTTAATGTTTGTAGACTGCACAAAGTGAAGAGTCGCTTTATGGCAGACATTAAGGTTCAGTTTCTGCTGAAATGGGGCCAAGTAGAGGAATCCAACACAGAGCTCACAGTCAACTACTCTAACTCTCTGCTGCTCCATAGACGTGTGGTGGAAGACCTGAACAAGAGTGTTAGGGTGGGGCAATAGTTGTTCTCCAAAAGAATTGTGATGTATCAAACTGTTTTAACGTTTGGAGTGTGTATTTCATTAGATTCTAGGAGAGCAGAAGATCTCGACCATGGTGGCGTGTAAAGACTTCCGCAAAGGCTTCATTCAGCAGGAGTGGGAACACAAGAAGAAGACGATTCAAATTGAAGATCGAGAGAATAAAGCGAGAGACATCCAAATGTTAAAGATCTCTGAGGAGCAACAGGAGGTAACGCTGTGTTGTACAGATATATTCACCGTGCGTTCAGTGATCATTCAGTCGACTATAGCTTCGTCAATGTCATATTTTTGTAGGTAAATACTAAATAAAATGTCATCCTATTGACTAAAACTATATACAATTACATGCACTTGTCAACTAAAAGTACAGATATTTTTAAACCTTAATGAATGAAAGGAATGATTTGACTAGATTGAAGTTCCACTTTTCAATCCAAGAGTACCAATGACTAAAACCAGTTTGCAATAAACCATATGAGCTGCCATAATGTGTCTTCAGTGTGTCAGGTTCAGTTTGGACAATAATGATTGTAATTGCTGTAATTTACCGATTACAGCAATTAGCTTGATAGTTAACTTGATAGATAAAAGTTAGCTCAGGAACAAAACATTATGTGGGTAATGTATAATCTAGCCTAGAATAAAGAGTATAAACTATAATATGAAGATCAAAAAGGTTAAGAACTCCTGGTTTATATATGAGGTTTTCTGCACATACTGGTATTTACTTTTAATATTAGTTCAAGCTGGGATGGATCAAAATAATCCTAGCCAAGGTTCAAATATTTACAGAACTTTCAATACAATTTACTACAAATATCAGTGATATTTATATTGGTATCAGATCGATATTGTGATACTTAGTTCTAAAGAGCATTCATTCAAAGTCTGTCAGCAGTTTGATGCCGTTTGATTTGGCAGAGTCAGATGTTTGGCAGAGGATTATCAGATGAAGCTGATAACATTCAGCTGCTGTGTTAGTGATGAACAAATTATTCTTTTTTTGAAATTATTGGGGATTATAATCATTTTTTTTTTTTTTTTTACCTTGTTCAATCTGTGAATTGTAAATACACAAAACTCACTAAAAACTCCTTGTCATTCAACTTGTCATGGTTTGGTCCTGATCCTGACCCTGGTCCTGTTCTGGTCCTGTTCTAGTCCTGTTCTGGTCCTGTTCTGGTCCTGTTCTGGTCCTGTTCTGGTCCTGTTCTGGTCCTGTTCTAGTCCTGTTCTGGTCCTGTTCTGGTCCTGTTCTGGTCCTGTTCTGGTCCTGTTCTGGTCCTGTTCTAGTCCTGTTCTGGTCCTGTTCTGGTCCTGTTCTGGTCCTGTTCTGGTCCTGTTCTGGTCCTGTTCTAGTCTTGTTCTAGTCTTGTTCTAGTCTTGTTCTAGTCTTGTTCTAGTCCTGTTCTAGTCTTGTTCTAGTCCTGTTCTAGTCCTGTTCTAGTCCTGTTCTAGTCCTGTTCTGGTCCTGTTCTAGTCCTGTTCTAGTCCTCAGATTTAGTCCCAATGTTGATGTGTTGTGTGCGAGTGTCAACGCACGCTAAATTAACCAAAAGGCGGAGGTAATCCTTTAAACACATTAATATCAAATGAGTCATCCATCACACAATTTCCAACAAGTCCAAGAGCATAATTCTTTTACCAGGGCACACATACTGTACTTGCTTGGCATTCGTTTCAGATAATTGCTGAGGTGTGGCACACTTCCTGTCTTTGTGTAATTCAGTTTAAGACAGGAACGAAACATTAAAAGTACGATAAATTCACCCCAAATGCCCCATTGTGTTTGTGTTTGTACTATTTATGATCGAGTGTTGGTTATACGAGTATCTACAAATTCATTTCAAGTATTTTTGCAGTTCCTCCAAAAGACTGACCGCGACAGCCGGATGTCTCAGAAAGTCCATATTTTGGAGAAAACTATAGCATTTCAAGAAAAGGTGAATCAATATACCCGGTGTTTCCATAGCGCTGAAACGTTTTGACATCCACATCATAATCCCCGTCGTATTTTTCAGAGTCATCTAAAAAATGTGGCGCATCGCAAGAAGAAAATTGAACAGCTTAAACGCCAGGCCACTCTGAAGTGCGACAAAACCTCCGTGTTCGATTTCCAGCTGTCAGATATGGAAGTGGCTGTGGCAGAGAGGAAGGAGATTCACCACAGAATAGGTAAATAACGCAAACATAATCAATATTTCAGATTTATTTCAGACAGTACGACCACATGCACGTTCTTTCTTTATGTAGCTACAGATGAGCCCTCATTGAAAACAGAAGAACGTTATCAGGAAATAGTTCAAAGGGGGAAACTGAAGGACTTGGCCCAGGCGCAGGCCGAGGAGCTGTCTCTGCTTTGGGCTGAAGTCGAGCGTCTGAGGACAAGGAACTTTCCCTCGCTAAATCGGCTGAAACACCACTGAAAATGTTTACTTTAAAACATCTTGAACTCTTCCTTAACAACTAATAAACAATCAAACCTTTCATAACGCAAGGTTTTCAACAGCAACGAACTCAAATGTATTGGTCTTTTTTCTGTTTGGTGTGTGTGAATAAGGTTCAGGACCAATTTTAGTCAATGGAGCACAAATAAAATACACAAATGTTGAACCTTTGTGTTTATACGTGTTAGGAATTAGGTCTGCAAACTTACTGACGTCATAGTCTTGTGAACTGTCAACAATTACAACTGTTGATTGAAAAATAACAATAATTTTCTTAAAGTAATTGTCAGTTGGTGCCGACAATGTTGCACCAGCTGTTTCTTGTGTACAAACCCTGTAATTACCTCAAAACGGTTCATATTTGCTATTTGAAATATATATTATCCAACCGAGTTCTAAACAATTGTTAAACGTCTTGAAATGACATGAACCTATCAACCTATCGCATATGCTTATGTCGTGAAGTCGTCTTCCGTGCGATCAAAGTGCAGAATGTTGTCCTCCAAACCAAAGAGATCCATAAGTTCTGATAAAGTGGCTTTCTTTCCATGGATGGTGACTTCTGATTGCAGTTCACAAAGCGCAGCCTGGGCACAGCTCCGCCATTTGTCAATCAAGGACTGAAGTTGTGCAAGATTATTCTGGGAAAGATGTAAAAAGTACATTTAAATGTCTTGATTGTCAGCAATTATTGTGAGAATAAAGATCACAATTTAACTATTATTTGTGATCATTAACATCACAACCAAAACAACAATAGAATCCAACATTTTCTCTCCTGATGTTTTCTTAACACGTCACCGCTCCTCAATATGTCACCTGCTTTATGAAATTAAACTTTCTGAATGAAAAATTTGACATAAACGACAAAATAAAAAATAAAAAACACTTGACATTTAAGTTTGCTTTTTGAGGAAAGGCTTAACTTTGATTCTAAAATCGTCACATTTATTTCAATTGAACTTAAAAAACACACACAATTAGTTTAAAAAAAAAAATCACATTTCTATCAATTAAATGAATAATGTTTATTTGCTTATTTTATTTTGTCTTTCTGACCTAAATAATCACGATAAACTGAATAATATTGACATCCCTTGTTGTCACATGTGGAATATGATCTTAAATCCACAGTTACCTTGCTTCTATACATCTGAACCATCTTCAGTCTCCTCAAAGTCTCAGTCTTGTCTTTCACTTCCCTCCTCAGTTTGGCTGGTTGTTGAGTCAAGTCCAGACATGGTTCTGAAATGTGTCCAGAACATCCGAGCTGGTTGGAGTTTGCGTTCACGTCCACATTGTGCCTGATGATCACTGAAGGGTTATTAACAGTTTGTTTGGAAGCTGCCGTGACTTGTTGGGTTTCATCCTCTTCATCCACACACAGGCGTTTGGCCACGGAGAGAGGAGAGGCGAAGGAGCGCCTGCCTCTCTTCAGCCGCTCCCTCAGAGACGCGCTGAGTTTGTGCTGGGACTGCAAACACCAAACACCTCGTTTCACACACAATGTCACACAATGTCGCACAATAGAAGCAGGAGAAGCAGGAGAATACCTTTTCTGCACCAGAGCCACAGGGGCTTATGTCGCCTGTCTCGGTGTTTTCGGGTGTGCGATAAATAGGTTTGGATTTGGTCGCTGCTTTAGGAGTGATGTCCATAACTGTTGTTGTGTTAAACTGGCTCCTTCATCGGACTGAACTGGAAGATAATGAAGATAATGAGGATTAGTTACGCATTCGACTTCTTTGGGACGCTTTTAGTTGGTAAACAACGGTGAACTTTCTTTATTTCCGTGTTTTGGATCTCAAGAAAACCTCCAAGCCAGTGATTGGACTGATTTTAGTGACGTATGACCGACGGGGATGCTGGGTAATGTAGTCGAAGTTATTGAAAGCGTAAACTGTCTTATTTATATGTCCATGATTGAAAGCCGTGACTGTTTTTAGGTGAGACACTGCAGATGAATAGGAAAACATCTTCTCTCCGGTAGTTTCTTCACTTAAATGTAAGAGGGAAATTTTTATTTTTATTTTTCAAGTAAAAAACGGCCCAAATTGCACATATTTGAGATATTTAAATATGAAAAATTGACAGAACTAACACATATTAGGTACAGAAACGGAGGGGATACATCTTATGTAGTTTTGGAGTAAACTAGATCTGACTGAAAATTGGCTTGTAAATTCAAATTTTGAATGAAAAAAATGTCTTAGAAAAAGGCTTAAAATTAGATATCAACAAAACATTCTGAACGCTCCATCAAAATCTATTTAAGTACAATATTGTAAAGGTTGGTGTGTGTAGGTGCTACTTTAAGTGATCTTCACGTCCCTGTGGAATAGAAATAATTTTAAGAAAACAGCTATTGAAGTTATAATGTCTATGTTTGAAGTGGATTAAATAAAACATCTTTAAGAGCAGATTAGACCATTAGCTAAAGCCTATACTTTGAGAGGACAAACTGACAGAAAAACGTTTTGCCTGCACATGCATAGTCACGCATGCACGACTCAAGTGTCACATAAGTTACACCTGAACAGTGTGTGCCTCCTCAAATGATTCTATCCATTTTTAATCTAACGTTACACTTGCCTATGACCTAATTTATATAGATGAATATAAACCATATATATATATATACACTGTATTTGTATCAGGCTGTTTCAGATCGATAACAAAGATATTAGCTGCTCTTTGAAGTGTTACAAAGTCATGTTGGCTCCTCGGGACGTCTCTGCACCACCGGGGGGCAACAGCTGATTATTAGCCACTTCTTGTTCCTTAATATACCCATTATAACATGCCAAGGTTGCAATTAGAGGGACTTGCAGCCAACTAAGTAACTATTTACTCTTGGATGGGAATAAAATGTGATATAGAAGAGTTGTACACAACTTTGTGCCGACCATATGACCATCATCTTTTAAATTATCCACTGCAGGATTTAGTAGACTGGTCAAGATTTGGCTTTGTAAGACTTCATTTTCATTTGTTTACTATTTTGTCTAGTATGAGTTATAATGTTGCAACTGTGTGGTTTTGTTAAAATATCCTTGTATTACATTCATAATATTGATGAATTGTCCATTATTCTCCACTGAAAAGTTCTTTGCATTGCAATCTTTTTTCTCACAGCACACACGGTGGTGATAAACTGCTTCTGTAGCCACAGCTGCCCTGGGGCTGGCAAATGGTGGACAACAAGACTGTCAGCCTGCTACGCTAAAGGACATCATAATGACAGTTTGCGCTGGTCGTTATCAGACCATGTTGGGATTTTTCCTCAGTTTGTAAAGTGTAGTCTACTACCTCATGACAAAATATACAAAGCAGTATCTTTTGCTAACTCATGACTTTGAGGCCTGCACTACTTCCCACTTCCCCTTCTATAAACACTGGCGTCTGCTTGTGTTGTTGTTGCTTGGCTACCGCTGGTGGTGGGCTCCAGTCACACTGTGATTCACCTCTATTTAAGACATATATTTTTGAACTGATTATGTTCTTCTATCTTCAATCTGCTTTTTCCTTTCTTTAGCCTGAAGCAGAGGTGTGAATCAAACCAGAACTTGCCCTGGCTTGAACATGGCTACTTTAGTGAAACTGCACACCTCCAGGTTATGGGAATTGTTATCATTTAAAACATATGAGAGTGCAAATATGACAGTGGATTAGTCAGATATCGTTTACTTTGTTGAAGGTGACAGATGTATATCTTTACAGAATTGAGAGGCTTTGTGGCTGTCACAGAAAAGTCATAAAAGGTAAATGTGCTAATAATGACTAAAGGATGAATGGTTTGGCTATCGCTATACAAACCTTAGTAATGACAGACCCAATAAAATAAAACGAAGATGTATTTAGTTCTCTTAATGGGTCAGGTATAAGTCATGCTCTGCAGTGGTGGTCTCAAAATAGTAGTTTGAACTTACTACCAGCATTACTGCACATATAAAGACAGAATATACTTTACTCTAAACTAAATTTAGATAAAACTGTAAGACTAAACTAAGGTTATCTCAGGTAAGTACTGAGGTTATTTCAGGTTAGTTTCCAGTTTAGTTAGTGGCAATAGTAAAAAACAGTAAATTAAATTGCACATGACAGGTTCTCATGTCTTTCTAATTATCACTTTGTTTGGCAGGATAGTCCCTGTGGTAATTATTAATCATAGTTTTATTTCAGTCAAGTGGCAGTTTGTGAAGAACATTTTTTAAATAAAAGTTGAAAATTACAGGAAGTAGAGCTGAGTTCTAAAAAAGAATCCCCCTGTATATGTAATCACTAAGCGAGACTCCAATACAAATGCAGGAAGACTCAACTGACACTTTTATTTTGTTAAATGATAGTTTAAACAACTATCATTTAACTAAATAAAAGTGTTAGGTCAGGTATTGTGGAATGATTTATATGGATATTGACCTTGGTTTACTGTACGGTTGCTAATTAACAGTTGAAGAATGACCTTATATGACTTCACATCTGCCGCTCATGTCCAACCAGGAAGTAACATTATAAACCTCACCAAAACAAAACAAAAAAACTTGATGTTAAATGTGTTTGTCATGGGCACTTAAACGTTGCCTTGGTCATGTGTCATTCTTTCTTTCATAATGCTTTATATTGTAACTGTAGATGAAATCAAATGAGAGTCCAAAAAGACAACTGGTTGTTTATAAATGTAGATCCACAGGAAGGGGCAGAGCCTTCACTATTTCCTCTAGAAAGAAAAAAGGTCGCCTTATCTAAACTCTAATGGAGTTTAGATAAGGCCCTCTATCTCTGCTCAGGAACATTGTTTAAACTAACATTTATAATAATAATGTTGTGGTAATATCAACAGAACGAAAAAAATGGTGACTAATGTTCAGCTGCACAAAAGCCAAAATGAGCACACAGGCATGTTCTCATTTATCACTTTTGAAAAAGGCTGTGTAAGAATAATTTTAGTGCCCAATTTGTACACAAGGCAATTCAAAGTGCTTCACACACCAGAAAAAATGCTTTAAAATCACAAAGACATAAAAGAGAAGACTGCAAATAGAACCCTTATATGCACAGCTGAACAAAACTGTTTTTACCTTAGATTTGAACATTGTCAGTGTAGAACCTGTCTCACATCTTCAGGAAGACTGTTCCAGATTTTAGCTGCATAAAACTGAAATGCAGATTCCCCATGTTTAGTCCTGACTCTGGCACCAGCAGGAGGCCGGTCCATGTTTAGTCCTGACTCTGGCACCAGCAGGAGGCCGGTCCATGTTTAGTCCTGACTCTGGCACCAGCAGGAGGCCGGTCCATGTTTAGTCCTGACTCTGGCACCAGCAGGAGGCCGGTCCATGTTTAGTCCTGACTCTGGGCACCAGCAGGAGGCCGGTCCATGTTTAGTCCTGACTCTGGCACCAGCAGGAGGCCGGTCCATGTTTAGTCCTGACTCTGGCACCAGCAGGAGGCCGGTCCATGTTTAGTCCTGACTCTGGCACCAGCAGGAGGCTGGTCCATGTTTAGTCCTGACTCTGGCACCAGCAGGAGGCCGGTCCCTGAGGTCCTCAGAGTCCGAGATGGTTCATATGGCACTAACATATCCAAGATGTACTTTGGTGCTAGGCCATGGAGAGACTTGTACATAAGCAGAGCTGCTTTAAAGTCTCTTCTCTGAGCCACAGGGAGCCAGTGCAGAGACCTGAGAACAGGACTAATGTGATGGTACTTCCTGGTTCTAGTCAGGACCCGAGCAGCAGCGTTCTGAATGTACTGCAGCTGTTTTACAGCTCGTTTGGAGAGGCCAGTGAGCAGGTCGTTACAGTAGTCTAATCTACTGGAGACAAACGCATGGATAAGTCTCTCCAAATCTGGTTTAGACACTATACTTATGATTTTGGCAATGTTTTTAGATGGTAAAAAGCTGCTGATGTTAATGATTTAACATCAGTTAAAGTTCAAGTCTGAGTCCATTATTACCCCCAGATTTCTAACTTGATTTGTAGGTTTTAGAGCGAGACTCTGGAGGTGACCGCTAACACTTTCTCTTTGTTTCTTTCACTTTCACACTTTCTCTTTGAATGAATGAATGATTTCATTTTACAAGGCCCTTTAATACCACGTCATTATCGTGTATATTTCGGAAACTGCACATGCATCTTTGAAATCCTCACACGCCGTCATTCAACAACCACTTAGTTCCGCTCAATTGACAACGTTATCACTAAAAATACAGTTCCCCATATGTAACCATGCAATGCAAACACATGGAGCAATCTCTTTGTGGTATTAATCATGTGGTATTATTTTTATCTTCTCGGTCCCACAACCTGAATGTGGTGTTTACCTGAGGCAAGAAGGTGGTTTCCCTTGGTGCCAGCTTGCACTTGTGTTATGTACACATCTTGTTATCATCTGATTACACTTTGATATAAATGTGATGACAACTGTTAATAACCAGCTACAATGAGATGGAGATAAGAAAATTCTGTGCCAGTCATGTGCGCTGGTGGCATGGAGTCTGATACAGCAACCTGACGTAGGACAGTAAATGTTTAGATTGACTCATCGTAAAAGAAAAAGCAATTCCGGGCCAGAGACAACCAAGAGTAACAGTGTGAATGTGAATGTACAGCAGTGTTAATTCCAGCTGCTCAAATATTCGTTATAATTTATCCATCTATGTCATGTTTTTGCTGACTAAAACTAAATCAAAAGTAAGCATAAAGTCTAAAACTATGACTAAAATTAGATGCATTTTTGTCGACTAAAACTATGACTAAACGTTTTTGTCAACTATGATACAAATATTTTTGTCATATAATAAAAACTAAACAAATGAATAAAAGGACCTGAGCCTCAAACCAGAGCAGAAACAAACTCAAGAAACATGTCTGTACATAATAATGCAATAAAATGTATGATAGTAAAATAAAATATATATTTTCTGGTTGACTAAAACTATAATGAATTTAGTCAACAAATACAAAAACTAAAATTTGAAGACTAAAACAAGATTATTTGGACAAAATGAACAGTGATGCAGAGGACGCATACTTTGGGCAAGAAACAACACACAATGTGCTCATTTTGATGAATTTGAGTGAACATATGTTTGTGGTCTTTTTTTAGTTTGCATCTTTCAGTGTCAAAAGTGTCTTGATACTTTTAGTGTTTTGTAAACTATGTCCATGTGGTTGTTTTAATGTTTTAGAGGGCACTCTTGAGCTTTTTGCAATGAGTGAAATGAACACAACTGACAAATGCTTTATTATTAATTTGCGATTATTATATGTTTTTTAGTCAAGTTCATTGGAAAAGTCAGTCTTTCCATTTTATAACTGTCCACGCTCTGTCCCTGTCATCCAGCTGCAGCAAAAAGGACATTTCACAGGTATCCATCCATCATTTCAATTGTAGGAGTTTTACATCCACAATACGTGGTTTTAAAGTCAAATGGAACGTTGATATGTGGTATTAGTGCCTCATTAGTGTTGTCACGATTTCAAACTCGTTTTTGATCTTCGATTTCGATTGGACAGTAGACTTTAGACATTTTCAATACAAAATAATAGTACTTTCTCTACTAAACTCTGTGGTCATAGTTCTGATAAAGCTCAAGATAATTCTAAAACTGTTTGTCCTGTTCATGTGATTTTTCATATTTTTACTACCACCAAGATCTGCACCCGCGGCGGCTTTAAAATATCAATACAATCGATAATATATATATATATATTTTGACACTTTTGACAACCCTTTGCCTTATTGATTTAATTTGCAGTTATGAAGATGTAGTGACTCACATTCACTTTTAATTTGATCCACAATGTGATATAATTGTGCAATAGCATGTTCTGTATTAGTTAAATGATGAGAAGCTTGAACACTAAAGAAGACAATAAAATCTGAAAATAACCAGTTGACCCAATAATCAAACCTACACATTTTCTTTTTGTGCATTAATGAAGGCATGAGATCGACTGCGAGACATGCAAACATCCTCCTATATCTTAGGGATAAAGTTTTTAATAGAACCTGTGAGTGCCCCCATCATCATGTCCATATTTATCCACAATTGGGACTTCCCACGAAGCGGAGCAGGATGTCTCATAATAAAGATCACGTTACAAGTTCTGCGTGAAGACCCTTGGAGAACCTCTCATCAGACCTGCATGTTTGGACAGCTGCTGTTTCCAAATGCAGAATGAACTTTGACTTTGGACTTCAACTCGAAACAAAAATTCACCCACAAAATACACATTTGAATCATAAGCTTTTAATAAGTTGTAGTGAGCTGTTGGTGTGACTACATTGACTGGAAGCGTGTTGTCATTACCCTGGTATGTCCTTTCCCTAAATCAAACTCCGCTTCTTCTTCTTGTTAGACTTGGCAGGATCTGGAGCTTACACTTAGCTGTGACTCGGGCTCCTCCTCCCACAGTCTTCCTCCTAGGGGCCATTTGCTTCCCATCATGTCTGCAGATTAAAACCATATCCCCGCGTTGAGTCACCCTTGGGTGGGAGAGGAGAGGTGGGTGGGTGTGCTCTGGGTGTGGTAAAGAGGAGGATCCCAAAGGCGCTTGTGGAACTGCTAGTCAAGCCAAGTGTCTAATCTGTCTCAAAATATAAAAATGTAAATGAATAGACCTAAGTGTTTATTATGGTGTTATAAGTAAAACGTTCCCATACACTAAAGTTGGGCGGCCCTGAAGGATATTGAATCAACTATCATTATGACAATTATGGAAAGTTTAATGTCGTGCAATGTGCCAATGTGATTTTAATATTTGTTGAGTTGTAAAGTCGAAGACACTGCTTTTTTATATTGGCCATCAACTTTTTATGTAAGATTGTCCTCTAAAACATCTGCATGGTTCTCACCACCCACTTTGAAGTTCACTGTGGATCTAGAGCAAAATTTCGTGTTCATTTTTGTAATTACAAAAGATTTAAAAGGTATGATGTGGTAACTAATGTGCATAACGTGGTTGTTTTCAGAAAACACATGTAAAACTTTTTAATTCTGCAAATTGTTTAAACAACTGTTTCAGAAACATATTTTGAAATGATAGGTCTTGTGCTCATTACTTAGCACAGAGCTGATTAGCCCCAAGCAACATTTAATTGACTTTTTTCTCAGGATCCGTATGAGAAAGGTGAATGGAGAATGTACTTCCGGATCTGCTGGAGGTGTCAATTTGTCAAACAGACAGTGTAGTTTTGAGGGTTCACTGAAAATATGCTTTTGAATTGTGTTCAAGTTCAAGTCATCCCTTTAGGATGTCCAAATTCCACGTTTGAGGAACAGGGGGTTCAGGTTGCAAAAAGTCTTTAGTATACACAACAGGGTCATATGGGAACATTCTTCATGGAGATAGATTAGGTTTTATGCCACATTTCCACAGAGACAAGCAGGAGGACAAGCCTTTCTTTGTTTTTCAGTGCAATCATTTTATTTTTATTGTGTCTATTGTTTTCCTAAAAAGTTAGGTACTGGGGCTTTAATAGAAGCTATGCAAAATACAAAATACTACGTAAAACAAAAATCCAAACTTTTTAATCACTGGATGCACAGTCATTTTAACCACCTCACAACATGTCTCAGTGTCAATGTGTAATTTTACCCCAAAAATGACTATAATCCACTTATTGAGGGTGGGAGTACTCATGAAATCATTTTTAATTTTTTTCTTCAACTGGCCCAAAGCATTTATTTAGAACAAAATCTTGAGATGGTGTTGAACAGTATTTGCTTTAACATAAACATAAAGGCACGTGTGCATACACCGACCATGACTGCGTTTAAACGTCCCCCATGTGCTCTCCAGATGTGTTCCAGCTGCAGCAGCACAATAGATGAAATGGCTGAGTTGAAACAGTGGCCAACCTTTCCCTCCTACGCCCCACAAGGAAAAAAGAAAAAAGAAGAAGAGTGAGACGAGGGGGGCAGACGAGGCGCACAACCGTCTCCAAAACACTCTCACCATTACGAGAGCTCCAAACTCTGCTGTTTAACCCAAAGCAGTGAGTGTGGCTGGTCCAACGGTCTGGTCTGTGCGTGAGTTTGTGCGTGCGTCTGTGCGTGCGTCTGTGCGTGGCAGAGATTGCCGCACGTTATTAGTTCCCTGCGGCGCCGTTTTCTCTCCTTTCTCCCGTTGTCTTCTACACCTGCCTGGAAAAAGAAAAAAAACCTTTCAAACTCTGCTGGGCGCGGCTGGGACCGATGCCCAAATAGAATATCTGCTTTGGCTTGTCTGGGTAAGTTAACAAAAGAAGAAGGAGACGGGAGGGGAGACGCACACGGACTCAGAAGACGTTGGGGACATCTCCAAACTCAAGTGCGCATCTTGGAACTTTACAACAACGTGCGTGAGGACTTGACTCTACTCCAGCTTGAGTAAACCTGGGATTTGACTGACTTTCTTTTCCTTTTTTTGCATCTAAATGTTTATATATCTAAGTTTTCATCTTTTAATAGTTAAAGCATTGAGACGCGCTTTTGACGCACTTGGAGGCGCTTTTGACGCACTTTTATGGAGAGATTTGCGCGCTGTGATTTATTGGCACTAATATAACAATGTGAACTTCACAGACATGTAGGGGATTTCTCTCCAGGGATCACTTTCCTTCCGGTGCCATCTGAAAAACTGTCTGTCACTGTCACGGTGATAGCGGAGTAGTTTTACATGCGTTTGGGGCAAGGGCTATTTACATCTGACTAAATATACTCTTTTGGAAGGGGCCAGTGGGCTCTGTAGGGGCCAAGTCATCATTCAGATGATGCCTTTACTTTCAAACTTTGAACTATGTTAGATTAGGATTGGCTGTATTTCAGTGCCTTGAATTGTGTGTGTTAGTAAGTGAACCCAGGTGAAATCTTAGGGCACATGTGCAGAAAGAAACAGAGAGGAAAGACTTGAAATACAGTTGCTAGAGAATAGTCTATGTGCCCCATTTTGTTCTTGAGTTTAATTCCTGTCCATCTCGTTAGTTCCTCTAAAATTGGTCTTGAAATTGTAGGTTTGGATGTAATACTTGGTTAGTTAAAGCCAGGACTGCAACGTCTAGTCCTCGTTTTGTTCTAAGTTTGGAACACGTTGAGAACTGGTTTAGTCCTGCTGGTCAGTAGTTGGTTTAAAGTCTTTTAATCTTATCCTGTTTTAGCCATGGTCTAGTGCTTTGGACCAGGAACTGGTTCTAGTCCTGGATTAGGATTGTGTTACAGCTAAAATGGTTTTCACTACATTTTGTTTCTTAGTGACACGTTTACATTTCATCAAAGGCGCATTCACACTTGTTGTGTTTTGTCATTTTTGGTTCTAAATTGAGCCATTTTATGTCATTTAGTCCCATTTAATCCTGATGTGGACTTGGTTGTGTCCTGTCCTGGTTTAGCCCTGCTCTAGTTCTGGTTTAGTTGAGGGTTTAGTCCTGGTTTAGTCTCAATTTGGATGAGGTGATTGTGCACCCGTCATAATTTATTCAGCTATTTTAGAATGAGCAGAGATCAAGGATTAAACATGTTAAAAAACATGCGAGTGTTGAAAATCATGACAGAACCAGGTCTACACAAAGTTCATCTTCACACATGTCGTTATTTGGTCCTAAATTCTGCCCATTTTAGCTTTAATGTGAACTTGGTTTGGTCCTGTTCTAATCCTTATTCAGCCCTGAACTAGTTTGGTTCAGGTTTAACACCAATCTTGAAGTGGTTAATGTGCAAGTGTGAGCGATGCACCTTAAACTAGGTCTAAACCAGGACTAAACAAGAAATAAACCGGGAACAAACCAGCAAATATACATTACCTACAACACAGCTAAATTCATAATGCCTAAAGCAAGTATAAACCATAATGTAGGACTATACCAGGACCTCACCTCGCCTGAACCACAACTATCAGCAGTTTTATCAAGCTTTAAGCAGCATCTTAGAGTTCATTCACACACGTCTTTTCCAAGTTTTAGCTCAGTTTGAGTCAAAATGTATTCTACGCTTGTCCTGGTTAGTCTTGGTTTAGTCCACATTTTGTTCTGGGTTTATTTCCAGTTTAGTCCCAATATTAATGTAGTGACTGCAAATGTGAACGCGCCCTTAAAGTCCTTTCCTTACACCGAAACAGTCCAAAAACATCCCAATAGCGTGCCACCTTTAGTACTCCCATTACAGCCTGAGAAACCCTGCTTGAGGCTACCATTTATTGGTTAAATATTGCAGACTCTTCAACCAGTTCCTTGTCTTTATTTTGAGTTTTTGCCACTTGTTCATTCCTCTCGACCTCTATGCTAAGCCATCTATCACTTGTCGCATGCACGGTCGGGTTCATCCTCTGCAGCTCTCTTTGCTTCCGACCGTATTTCTTTCTCTCTCGTGTGCATTCGCTCTTACACGTGCGTCTGAATGTCTGTGGTGGCAAGGGCGTGGTGAGAGGACCATCTATTCAGCCTGTGCACTGCTCCTACACCCTCTTTTGTCCCTTTGTTGGTGCAGTTTTCAAACAAGCAAAATGAATACCCAAATGTGGTGCAACTCATGGTCCCGTATGATGAATGGCTTTGTGGGACTGTCTTTGGAGGGATTTCAATGTAATGTTTTGTCTCTTTCCAATGAATTCAAAGCAAGTAAAGTTTAAAGAGAGCGCTGATATTAGAAGAGAGTTGTTTGTCTGCTCTTGTCTTGTTTTTACAGTTAAATTTAACCCACATTTTAGCAGCATGACCAGTGACTTGTGACTTCTGCTCTTTGATATCGAATTCCTCATTAACGCACCCTTTTACTGCATCTGCGTCTGAGGACTGATTTTTAAGAGCTGGTTTATTGCCGTTGCAGCCGATAAGATGGAGGGACGGAGAGATTAACGGAAGGCATGGACTTCTCCACAGGAATGTCCGAGGAGAGGGGTGAGAATTCCCGTTTGTTTATGAGATTTATTATATAATGTCAATAAAAAGAAAAATTATCTACAGTACATTGTTACTTTCAAATGAATAAAATCTAATCATAAAGTCTGCATGCTAAACTATAAAGGTTAAGGCTAATGTACAAGTATAATTTTGGAAGTTTTAAGGGTTCTTTATACATTTCAAATATGAACTGTATAACCAAATTTACAATAGTTTGCATATAGCATCTTCAATTGATTTAAAACCAAAATTGAACAAAAGTTTTAGGTGCGGAGATGTTTTGTCACTCATCCAAATAAAATACATTAAAAGTAAACATATGATAAAGTAGGAAATTAATCAATGATCAGCTTTTTAAATGAGAGGTCCACAGTCAAACCTCTGTTAGTGTTTTCTGGAGCAGAGTTCAAACTTCAAAGGAAGGAATCGAACGGCATTTTGTGGTAAATTAATGTTATTAAAAGTAATTTTGTTTTGTTTAAATTCAGGGAATGAATATGAAATATTCATTTTTAAAGGGGACATATTATGCATTATGCATTTTATCTTGTTACAATAGTGTTTCCTCATCATTAGTTTACTCAAAGTTGTATCAGGATCGTCCTGCAACTGAGGCTCTTATCCCCGCCACATCCTGTAAAGAGTTGAGAATGAGATTACCCAAAAATAAAATCAAGACTCATGTTGGGTTCTAAGCAACTTCTCAAAAATGAAAACATGTAAATGACAAGCTGCTGCTTATTACGGTGAAATGTCACAATGAGGAGGCGGGGCTTATCAGTTCGGCTGTCTTGAACAGAAAGTCAATGAACCTTTTTCTATTACCAGCCTTTAATAATGAAAATCAAATCAAGTCAACAATTGTGATCAATCCATGTGGGGAAAAACATGATTACATCTTGTCACATTGTCCAGCCCTATGACAATGTGTGTAAGAGAATGAGTCTGTTCAATAAGACGCTTTATCTGCAGTTAAAGTTGTTTTGCTTTTGTTCTCGACTTTCTTTACACATGTTTAGGAAAAGCACTTAGTTGTACCGACATGTCCTACACCATAAAGACTGGATTAGTTTTATTTGCAGATTCCCTCAGACATACTCTACCTCCCACAGAAGGTATCACGCCTGAACTTTTTTCAGAAACAGAGCTTAAAAATCTTAGGTTCTCCCAGTTTTTTTTATTATGGCTACAAAAATATTCTTGAAAAACCTAATGCCCCTATTATTTAAGTCTTATGTGTAAACTTGGGTGTTTTTCTTGTTACTTACTGTCACTTTGGCTGCTGAAACACTCCACTGTTGCTAACTGATGGGAATGGAAGTCATCTTAGGCTTTCATTCAGGCTGGAATTTTAAATCTTGGCTCTGTTCCTTGGACTTTTTGGGGATGATTACACGTCTGACACTGACCAAATCCTCCAGCATGTAATTAGTCATTATTTTTATCTGTCAGGGCTAAAGGTCTGATTCGACTCATCTTGTGCTTTCCAAAATAGCGTGTTCTAGAAGTGAGAAGCAAAGTAAGAAGCAAAACAGACAAGAGACAACAAGAGTGTGTCAAGAAAGCAGTCAGAGGTCACCTAAAAGAATGAAAGAAATGTTATAATTAGTTGAACATTCCACACAAATGTAGAAAACTAAAAAAAAAGAAAGTAAGATTTATACCAATTATGAATTTTTGCTCACAAATATCTTACTGAATTTAAAATATTTCCAGTATGTTTTATCTAGAGCAGATACTGCATTGCTTTTTCATATTGTATAAATAACAATATTGGGCAGTAACAAAATTTGTTACTGCAATCTGATTACAGTGCAATAAAGATCATTTAATGATCTTTATTGCACTGTAATCAGATTGCATTTTAGGGATCAATGATTGTGATGTCAGTAATTATATTACAGTTTCTAACTTTAGTCACGTTTGATCACTGGTACTTGGATGTGTAATCCATAGAACTATGTCATGAAACAGTAAAAAAGATTAACCAGTTGAACACAACATCATATTCTACAAAGGCAGATCCGCTGTGAACCAGGACTTTCTGTTGTTAAATAACACAAATAACTCAAGTGGGAAGATGCTTTTCATAAGTTACTTCCGGAGCTGTTATGTAAGACATTTCTTATAGTAATCAGTAATCAGTAATCTAATATTTTTTCAAATAAAGTAATCGGAGTAGTAATCAAACTACTAAGTAGAGGAAAAAATTACTTCAATCAAAAAATTATAGAAAACAGTCAAATTGAAAGCATCCGAGGCACAAAAGATTAAAAGTCCTTTATTTACATAGACTGCTTTCTACCATGTTTTTAAAGTAATTTTCCCTTTACTCTAGTAGTGTTGTCATCCACAAAGAGCACCTTTGCCATTTCTGTGGATCTATAACATTTATTCCTAGTACAGTATTTATAAATTATACTACATTTAGAAGGAGCCAGTAACCAGATTATATTTACAAAATATTCTGACCAACACTGATAAAGAATAATAATGTAATAAAAAATAAATTAGCCTGCATATAATTAGCAATATAAGAGAAAAACTGAAACAAGCTTTCTCCCTGTTTGCAGGTTTATGGTCAAAGGACAGGTCATGGCACTGCACTCTGCTTTTTAAAGTCTTTATGGGGAAAAGCTCCAACAGTACAGTCCATTACTACAGTACAATTACTACAGTACAATTACTCTGATGGAAATCAAATTTGCAGCTTGTCGATCAGACTTATGTGTGTGTGATAAGTGAGAGTGTTTAAATAACAGTGTTTGCCCCAATAAATGATTATTATTATTATTCTCATGTAGTTGAATTGTTATTTAAGGGATCCCATTGCTGTAAATGATCAGGATTAATGTGTTTTCTTTACCAGACTAAACCTTGATCATTTTCATCGGGAGAAGCGCAGGAACCTCAAACAGTAATATGCAAATCACACTGATGATGGAAGAGAAAGGCCAAAAGTAAAGAGCTGGAATGAGCTAAAACTGTAAAACATGCACATCCAGTTACGTCTTTTTATCAATGTTCAAAGTTCACTTCACCAATATCATTTATTTCTGTCTTTAAAGGGGCCCATAGCATGTATGACATCAGTGTTTACATAGCTGATGCTTCCCTCCTGACCGCTCAGCGAGACTCCTCTAGAATTACACTCTCAACCTGGGCATGGGTTTGTTTTTGCGTTTCCTTTTTTGGGAATTGCCAAAGACAATCCCCTTCCTCTGTTTAGAAACATAATTGGTGTCAGTCTTTATGCCAGATGCACATCCTGACACAACCTGCACACAGCTTTAGCTAACATCGTCACATTTTGACACTAGAAAAATACCTATTTCACCTTAGATCATTTGTTCGGACAGAAAGGACAGTGAAGTTGAGTCCATGTTTCAGGCTTTGTAATTACAGAGATTTAACTGTAAACCTGGTCAAAACATCTGCTAAATGACATGTTTAACTGCAAGATTTACTGTAAACTTCTTTACTGTTCTACACCCCAGGAGAAATATCACTTTATTCAATTTATAAAACTAAATTACACTGTAAAAGTGTTTTATTTTTAATCAGTTCTTTTTGCAGACTGTTGTATAACTGTATAGGCTCACCTGATGTACCAAAACTAGAGCGGAGGTTTTTTTTTTACATAATGATTGATCACAATTTACGATAAAAAGTGTTTTTGGGATGGGCACAAAAAACACACTTTCCTCTTTCCTACCCGCTGCATGTGAACCGCCTGTACACAGTGAAGGTGCATGGGCTTGTTACTGGAGCGTATGCAGTAGTGTGTGACTTAAATATACTTGCTGTGGAGAGTGAGCTCTACTTTACTGCTCGCTCCTTATCACCTGCAGCCTGTGGAAACCCTGCACATTGTGCGAGCGGCGAGAGTGACACAGCTCTGAAATCATCACGATGCCAGACGCTTCAGTGTGAGAGTCAGTTCTATAGAGGCCTTCATCTGATGAGATAGTGAGAGGATTGACTTTGATTGACATAAAGAACATAGGCACACACAGTCTTCTCCTCTATGGGAGACAACATTTTATTTGGTATTATTAATTAAAGCCAAATCTAATCTATGGGTTAAAAAACAACTCAAATATAAGTCCTATATTATACATCAAATTCAACAAACATTAACAAAAACAATATGCATTAGTCTAGAAAGGAGATACTCAATTCCATACTGAACACATCAAATAAAAAAAATAAAAATAAAGTTGTACATTTTGTGTTCTGTCTCGGAGCTGGTGGTGACTATTCTAATCTATTATTGTATAATACAAAATTGTGTTTATAGGATTGTTCTGAGTAACAAGTTTTTTCCTTCATATGGAATATGCTATGGAGCCAAGAGTGGTCCATTTTCTTTACCAGTTTTAAGTAAAAAATAACAACAACTTTCCCAGTTTCACATTTCAGTTTTTTAGTTTAAAGATTAAGGAAATTGTTTAGCTCCATTGAAATTTTAGAAAATGTAGTTTTGTGACATTTGACTTTTGAACACATTAAATAGGCTATATAAATGCCATTCTTTTACTATACTTATCATTAACAATAAGAAATCATGTCCGTACCACTTCCTAATCATATCTTTCCCATGTCTACACAGTTGTTACAGAAAGCGTTACATCTTCGTCCAGACTGGCTTCTCTCCCACCAAGTAAGCCCCCCTCCTGTCTTTAATACCACAATATCAGCAGAGAAAACCCCAACAGAAAGAGCATAATTACAGCCGCGTGGTTTGCAGGAAGTTTCCCGATGAGTAACTACTTCTCTTTTGTTTTGTTGCTGTGTGTCCTCCGGTTGCTAGAGGGAACCGGTGGATCAAATCACAGAATTATGTCCAGTGGTGCTGGCGGGCTGGGCTTGGAGAAGAATGTCTTAACCCAGAACAGCAGTGGAACTTATTTCTCTTCATGTGAGTGAGAGCAACTTTCCACTCGGGCCGAGAGACGCATCCGTGTTTAAGAGCCTGAATCAGAGTTTTACTGAGGATTTTAAAGGTTTGGCTGGTAACTAAAAAGCGGTAAACATGAGCTTCAAAAATGTGTCCCAGAAAGATTCAAGCAAAAAATAGATTGATTAAAACAACAAAAAATACGGAAAAATCAGTGTAAAACATGTATTTTTACTTGCCACAGATCTGACCTGTAATTTGATCAAGAGATGTCACCGGCTTGTTTCCTTGGAGATAGATTACTGTTTACTTACTGCGGAACATTCCTGCTAAAGCAATAACGTCACAGTGGAAACAAGCAGATGATGGAAAAGCGTACTTCTGGTTGTAGTAAACTTACAAGTTTCTGCTGGATTTTCAATGATTTCACAGGTTTTCACATGAGTGTGGGGCGTGGTGCTAAAAGTTCAGCAATGTCAGCAAAAGTGTCTTCCAAAATCTACACCCTGCATTTTTAACAATGTATTTTAAGAGTAAAAGTCTGAGATTAAGTATGGACACTCAACAAAGTTTTGTTTTCCACCAAATAAATGCAAATGTTCATTATTATATCAATAAGTCATTATTTGATACTTTTATTTATCAATAATCTGACTAAAATAAGATTTATTTATATATATATATATATATATATATATATATATATATATATATATATATATATATATATATATATATATATATATATATATATATATATATATATATATATATATATATATGTGTTGGATTTGCATTAAAAATGTCTTTAACTGGGTGTCATCAATGGCCACAATATTGAAACTTAGATGTTTTTTCTTGGCTTTTAAATGTCCACCTCACCTTAAAGTGTATGTATCAATATTTTTTTCATCTAATAGAGTCAACTTTGTCTTGCCCAAATACGGATATACTGAAAAAGCTTTGTTTTAATCTTCTGAAAACCAGGAAGTAGCGCTGGTGTGCTATTAGCATGCTAGTTGTTGTTAGCATTAGCGTGATGCTCAAACTTCACTCTGGCCTTTGAAAGTGGTTTAACTGCTAATAAACTCATTGCAGTAAACAACTATGATGCTTGGAATGTGTTAGTAAATTGATTGGATCGTTTGTCAGAATATGTCACAAAATACATTTTAATGCAGGTTTCTCAGTATTCAGTAAATAAATACATTTTAATGCAGGTTTCTCAGTATTCAGTAAATAAATACATTTTAATGCAGGTTTCTCAGTATTCAGTAAATAAATACATTTTCTTTGTTTCATTTATTTTTCCAAAATTATATTACGTTATTTTTATATTTATTAGATATTATATATATTAAATAAAACAACAAAAACAAACAAGACCAGAGAGAAAAAAATGAGGTAAAAGGCAAGGAGAAACGCCCAAAGATAAAGAAAATGAAGCCACACAAAAGCCAAAATAACAGTTTCATTTTGTCCAGTTTCTGTCAAATTTGTCCATTTTCAAGTTGAGTCCATATGTAATTTTCGTCCTCATTTTACGTATCTAGACTATGATGCCAAATCCTTAATTGTCAGTGCAGTTTGTGTCATCCATTTTTACACATTTTCAAAGTATTCTTCTGTCTTGTAACCACAGTAACTTCTTTGTACCTGGTTGCAGCCTCAGTGGGGGTGAGCAGCAGCACGTACGCCTCCTCCTCGGGGGTCTACCTGAGCGGGGACTCCTCGGGTGGCGGTGACGGCGTAGGGGGCTTTCTGGATGTGGAGGGCTATGGCAGGAGTGGAGGAGGAGGAGGAGGTGGAGGAGGAGGAGGTGGAGGAGGAGGTGGAGGAGGCAGTTACATGGTCAGCTCCAGCTCCGTGTCCAAGGTGAGGTCCAGCAGCTCCAACGGGGGAGGCAGGAGGACACAGATCTCCAGCTCGACCGGAGGACTCTCGCCTTCGACCTTCAGGGAGAGGAAGACCGTGTCCAGCCGCTCCGGAGGTTACGATGGTGAGTTGTGTGGGCGCGGTGATGTCTGTGTGGCTTTAAATGCAGTGAGAGTGAAAGACACACGACGCAATGTTGAGGTTTAAGCTTCTGCATTTTTACTACAGCACTTCAATAATACTTCAAATAAATATACATCATGGAAAAATAAATACAGATACTCAAGCATACATAGTCTCTACAGTCTTTGTTT
The DNA here is from genome assembly GCF_026437365.1 of Eucyclogobius newberryi. Classification (NCBI taxonomy): domain Eukaryota; kingdom Metazoa; phylum Chordata; class Actinopteri; order Gobiiformes; family Gobiidae; genus Eucyclogobius; species Eucyclogobius newberryi. The sequence continues at coordinate 23,350,025 of NW_027316500.1, read as the reverse complement.
CTCAATAGTTATTAGTTGCTCATGCTGTTACATTTTGTATACAATATACAATGCATCCAGGGAGTTTTTTCACATTTTGTTATGATACAGCCTTATTCTAAAATAGATAACATTTATTAATTTACCTCAAAATTATACAAACAATACCTCATAATGACTCAAAATTATTTAAAAAAAAGAAGTCGATTTAATTTATTGAATTTATTTTGGATGTACCTGTACTGTAATTTGTACCTCAAAGTGACATATTAGTGTTGCAACTATTAAGAACAAAAAGAGCAGTAGAAGAATAAGAATGGAATAGAACTGGCAAAATATGTGTAAAAGATAAGTTATAAAATGAAAAGTACATCAAAGCTAAACATACAGCATTTGCCCATCAGATTGACTTGGATAAAACAAACTGAGATCATCTAAATCATTCTTTTTTACTTATATATATTATGTACACCAACACCAAATTCTTAGGAAGGGCCTAGTTTCACTTTTTTTTTTTAAATTTCAGCAAGATTAACCACACAAAAAGAAGCATTTATTCAAAGTCTTCATAAGGATGTTTCAGTTTGAAATACTGCCTCCGTTTCACAGTAAGCTATTATAACGACCGCTGCAGGCGTTTGGAAAGTATCACATGACCGCCATCGCCATCGCAGCTGTTGTTTAAACGTCTGAGAGTGTCAAAGAATAAGAAAGGCACAAGGGTCACGATTTAAACTTGAACTTCTTGTGTTTTCATGCAGGAAGTTCCAGTGCAAACTCCTCTCCTGAATTTACACGCAAAGATTATGGAAACTATTGTGAGTCCGAATGACAACCCTAAGCATTAAGTAGCGCGATTGCTTAATAATCTACCAACTTTATTTGTTATTTCTGTCTGTTCCTCTTAGGCGCTGGCAGCTCGAGAGGAAGAAGTGAAAGCAGAGGTGACTTGTCAACAATCTCTTTTGACCATCTGACCATCCAGGACGTAACTTTTATGATCGTATTTTATTTTCCAGAGAGTGAGATCCGAGCCAGGCTGCAGAGCGCTTCTCCCTCGGCCTCCAGATGTAAGAGCTTTTGAGACGCACAGATTTTTGCAATGCCAAAGTTACGCAACCCCCCGTAACGCAACAAAAGCATCTTTATCCCATTCAACTTCAATATGGGGCCTTCTCGCGCAGACTTGGCTCGCCATTTTTTGAATTATTTCCTTGTCAGAAAGTTCTGCAAGAGAATTCCTTGCGCTCCTGTTCTCACATGCACATTGAGTAGAGTAAAATCCAGATTTGTCACACGTGATAAAAACGTATAGGGGAACAGGGGAAAGTGCAAAAGAGAGCAAACTAAAGGGTGTTTTTCTTGAGTTTTGTAAGAAGGACAAAAAATAGAAAGTGTGTGTTGGCAACAATGGCACACATGAGTCACAGTTTGGGGCAGCACCTCCCAAATTTACTTTAGTCATAATCTGGCAGGCTTTGACCGCACCCCCTGCTGGTTTATAAGTGCAATTATTATTCAACAAATGAAGCTTGATTGCAAGTGAGAAAAACCAAAAACACTCAATAGTTTTTTTGGGAGTATCTTGATTTCCAAACAGTCGTATGTCAATTTAACAGAAATGTGTCTCAAAATGTATTAGTTCAGGTTTAAATATCATACAAATGTAGCTATAAATATCACACTACTCTTTTACTATTTACTAACTTACTGTTATTTTCTTCTTATTTTACTATCAACGGAATCATGAATAAAAGAGGATTATGTAGCCTATAAATATGTGTTTAATTTTGCTGTGTTTTTAGATGCTCTTCATATTTTTCACACCTAAGCTTCTTAATAAGCCTCTTAACTGTGACGCCTCTGGAGACTCAAACGTCACAAATATAGAACAGAAGGGTCAAGGCCAGGCTAAATACCAGAATACACACGCAGCAGCAGTATGTGTGTATATGTGTGTATATGTGTACATGTGGAGCCTCTTTAGCTCATGTTTCATATGATGTTTATGTCCAGTACACACTACTTTAAAATACCCCATTGCAAAGTATACGGACAACTTTGACAGCTTGTCACATAAACCGACCATCTTTATGTGTCTAAATAGTTGGTTGTTAAAGCAGCTTATGAACAATTTACAAACAAAACAAATCACTTTTTTATTTGGTGGTGAATTTATTTTAAAAAGCTGATAAAAATACAAAATAAAGGACATTTTACCTACTATCTAAACAAATTAATTTTACCAGAGGAAGTAGGCTTGGTTGAGCAACTTCATTGACAGTTATTCATAGTTATCCATCTACTAAAATGTATTAAATATCATATCAATTGTAATAATGAAGACATATTAAGTTTCAAACAAATATATTTCAAAGTAGAGGATTTATGTGCATGGTGATTTAACAGCAATGAAAAACATTAAATAAAGTAAATATTTCAAAATCTGAAGTAGTAAAGGGAAATACATGTCCACATAACATGAAAAAAACGGATTATTTCAAAATGTAAATACAATTACAGACATACAATTTATATAAAAGCTCCAAAGTGATTTTAATTCCCGACTTTGACTTGTTAACTTCCCAGGGACAGAGCTGGACGACGTGAAGAAGCTTCTCAAGGGCCGTTCGAGCAGCGTGAGCCCGACCCGCTCCTCCTCCGCATCCATCTCTCTGCCTGTGCCCAAAAAGACCATGGCCGAGCCCAAGACCGTGTCCGTGGCCACTCAGTCAGGTATCAGGAGTACACAGAGTACACAGGGTACACAGAGTACACAGGGTACACAGAGTCCTCCCTCTCTCAGTCCATACATGGCTTCATTCAGACACTATTGTTTATCAGCCTCTTTGAGTCACTGCTCAGGTATTCGTGTGCACATGTAAGATAAAGACATTATTTAAAGCTTATTGTTCCATGCTTTAGCACTCTCTGTTGGAATAAAACTATCAAAGTTATTTCCAGACGCTTACACTTTGTTTGTTGATTAGAGATATGCCTATGATCTGCATCTGAGGTAAACGGAAGTCTCTGTACAAAACAAGGGGTGAAAAATAATCAAACATAGAAATGATATAATGAATGAATTATCTTTCAGTGTAATATAGTTGCAGTAACAAAAATATATAGCTTTTATGCAGAGACACTTTTTTGGCAAACTTTGTATTCTTTACTTTTTTTTTTTTACCAGATAAAGCAGTAAACCTTTACAATCCCTGTGGTGTCCTTAACCCACTGAGCCAATCACAGGAACGCTGAGCTGAGCCAGAAATCATTCCTTACAGGATGGTCCTTCCTGTTATGCATTTTAGAACCAGCCAAGGCCATTGAGACATTGTCATGAGTTATAACAAAAAACTGACAACACGTTATATCATATTCATTGTAAACTGCTTTTAGGCATAGGCACATAAAGAACTTTAACGTAACGCTGTTGTGAGTAAACTGATCAGCAAAATATATGATTACTGCAGATCTGAGGACATAGATACATCTTGTGTGTTCATTATTTAAGAAGCTCCTACATATTCCATCTTGAAAAATAGATTTCTTCTTCATCTTGGCTGCATTGAAATGGAGCAACGGACGATAGTCTTCTGTTTTTTTTTAACATGCTGCCTAAAAAAGCGAGAAGAAGACAAGTACACTTTAATCCTCGGAGCTTTACTAGTTGATACTATGACTGTATTTGGTAATAAGTATTTGTAATATCACAAGCTTGCTCATAATATCACTGTACACATCTTTACACAGACAAGATTTGTTCACGAGTTGTATTTTTTCAGTTTCCAGCATGTACGACGCTGGCCTGAGATCGGACCAGTTCGTGGACGCCACGGGCCTTTACGACAACGCCGTCTCATTCGGACAGTACGGCGGCAGCGTCAAGTCGGGCCAGTACGACTCGGGCTTAAAATCCAGCGCGTACGGCGTCAGGTCGGGCCAGTACGACTCGGGGGTTAAAGCAGGTACGTACGGCGGCAGCGTCACATCCGGGCAGTTCGACACCATGAACGGCTACAAATCCAGCCAGTACGACATGAGTCTGCGCTCCGGGCATTACGACCTGGGCCTGAAGACGGACCACTACGGCTCGGCAGTGAAGTCCGGTCACTCCACTGTTCGCTCGGCCCAGTACGACAACGCTACAGTGGACGCTGCGCTGCCGGCGTTTACGTGGTCCACCGCCACCCTGCCCTCCTCTCCTGCTGCGGCCCCGGCGATCGCCACCAGCTACAGCTACCAGGTCAGCGCCAACAACATGGGGGGGTCTGTGCCACTCAGCCCCGCGTCTCCATCATCACTGTCAGGTAAAGACGGCATCCCAAGCACCACATCACTATATTCTAGTTTATTTTGCTCTAACCTTGATTGCTTTAACTGTGTGTGTGTGTTTTTGTGCGTGACTAACAAGTGAAGGGCGGATCCATACCAAATGAGTGAGATATTGAAAATGAATCGATTCTCATGCAAAAATGCCAATGCTTTAATTAATTTTAATACATTTTTGAAATACATTGTTTATGTTTTAGTTCATCTGAACATATATTTAATTTTTAGATAGTTTCAAGCTGCAGGTGGAAGCAAAGATAATAACGATAACTTCGATTTTTTTTTATAGTGAAGGACTTTCGATTCATTTTTAGGCAAGTTTATTTGTGGAGCACAATTTATACGCAAAGTAAAGTGCTTCACATAACAGGAAAAGATACATTAAAATCACAATGCAATCAGATGAAAACATAAAAAGACACAAATAATCATTATTAAATGAACTTTAAAAGAGTAAAGGGCAAATAAAATCCCCTTTTTCTTTTAAAAACATAACTCATTGGTATTAGTATTGCAATACTTGGCATCGGATTAAAACAAAAATCACTAGTATCGCCCGTCACTAATATTAACCCTAATAACAACACGTTTTGAGATTGATCTGTTCATTTTTCAAATACCTTAAGCGGAAATAAATATTAAGCTATTAAAGTAGGGCCTTAATCAGCATTGAGGCTTATATTGATAAGCATATAATGTTGTCTGTTGGTCTGGTTCTCGTACTGTCAATTTATCAAACACAATCAACTATCTTTGCCATTTTGTTCTAAAATGAGCTAATAACAAAAATAGTAATTAGATATTTCGGTTGGTCAATTTATCAGGCTGATATTGGAACTTTTTTGAATTTCGGCTTTAAATCTCCTCTTCTCTCTTAAATATTTAGTTTTACCCGACCTGCTGCCTGAAGATTATTTATAAAGCTTTATTTCAAAGAGAACACTCCCCAAAACGTGATTGTGTGTGTGTGTGTGTGTGTATAAATAGCTCTTAGTTTAAGATGCTGCATGTTTTTTTCCAGTGTATGGTTTTCAAAATAATTTGGGGCCCACATCAGGCAGTGTCCTCACCACCAGCGGAGCCAACACCACCAGTGCCAGTCTGGGAGGTGCGGACACATACGACTCACACGCCGCTGCCAACGTGTCTTGTCTTGTGTCTTTACATGTGCGTTTGTGTCTCGTCCACTGCAGGTTATGGAGTGCAGAAGAATATGTCCAGCGCTGCGGTCATTGGCTCTGCAGCTTCCACAGGTAACGATCAGAATGTAAGTGTAACTTTTGTGACGCTCGCGCTAAATCCATGTGTTTTCAGCAACCAGATCTCAAACTGAAGAATCCTTTAAGAGGTTTGTGGCTGCAGATAGAGAAAACCTAGCAGCCAAGAGGGATGGGGAGACTCTAATCCTGGCCAAAGACAGTGGGAAGCAGTTCACAAGTGGCAGCAGTGTGCATATCGGAGGAGGTCAGTTATTATATGCTCTTTTCCTTCCATACATTGGTTTGTAATGTCTTTTGCAGTGGTGGAAGAGGGACTCAATATGATTAAACAGATACAGGAGCAAAAAAACAACAAAATGCTCAAGTAATCGTAAATATATGACATAAAAAAACAATTTCAGACCTGTTCAAAGATAAATGTAGTGATTTTGATCAAGAATTGTACAGATCTTTGGTTAAAAGTAGCAATTCCAATCTATTCATACATTTTTCCTTGATATAAGCTGGGGCTTGAACTCAAAACCTTTAGAATGTCCCCCTCAAACCATATGAAAACCAATTTTACTTTTCAGTCCAATTAAAAGATGCAGTGGACTAAAAAGTATAGATTGTGAGGTAAAAACAAAAAGTTTCCACAGATGTTTACTCTTGCACTTTGTTACATTCCACTATTCCTTTTCTGGTAGTTACTGGAGGAAATTAAAAGCGTATAACTGCAGTTTTGCAATGTGGCCACCAGATGTCGGCAAAGCCATACTTGGAAATAACCTGTAATGACGGAAAGCCAACAAACATCTTGAGACTTCAATTATGCATTATTAAGCCCAGATGAACATGAAATTGAATTACTTTTCATGTCTCTTTAAATCCTTCAATATTAAATTTGCTTCATGTGAAGTACAAAAACATTACAAATATCTGCAGGCTCTCTGTCTGGAGACTCCATCAAGAAAGAGAAACTCATCTCAAGCTACGGAGAGACGGCTCAGCTTAAGGCGAATCTTGGCCACTCCTATTGTATGTGACACTCCCAAAACCAGAATGTTAGAAAGTATAACGTAATAGTATCTCATTTCTATATTTACTTTCCAGATGGAAGCACTGGAGTGTTGATGAAAGATAAAGCCACATATGCAGGTACCTACAGTTGCATTACGTACCACACTATCGCATTATGTCGCACTGTTGCATTTAAACCCGTGCTGTGTTCAGAGATCCGTCGGGACAGTGGGGTTTTTGGAGGAGGCGGGTTCTGCTGCTGCTCTGATTCGTGCTGCTCGTGGTGGAAATGGCTCCTGGGACTCCTCCTTCTTTCCCTTCTCCTTCTCGGACTTCTGTTTGGTCTCATTGCTCTGGGTGAGTCAACAAAATATGTCACAAATCCTGAGAAAGCGAGGTCAGATACGAGGAATTGTGTTTACAAGGGAGCGATGTCAAAGGCTAATCTTATTAAAGGATTGGACAGGGAGAAAACCAATAAAAAAGTCGGAGTTTTACAAGAAAATGAAAGTAACTGGGAGCCATGAGAAAAGTAAGTGCACTCCTCTGCCTGGAAATGTGATCTTGGAGGGTTGTGGTAGTGCCAACAGGTCTGGCATCCATTGTCGATGGAGCGGCGCTTGGAAATTGTTGCATAATTACATCATATATTTCGCTCTTCACTTCTGCAAAAGGAATTCATCAGAAAGAAGTGCTGAAAGTTTGTGCCAGCGTATTAATCATTTGAAAATGATTACAGCGTGTAGCCTGGAGTGGTACGGCAGAAGCAGCGCCGCAAAGAACAGTGCCGTGATTAAATAGATCCAAAATCACGTACACATGGAATATTACATCTTTCACTTATTAGATGATTTACAATTATTTAAATGTGTTGAACTTAAAAATAGATGCACTGGTGAGAAACGAGATACTTGAAGGCAGCGAAAGGGAAACAACTACAGAGCTACGATGTTTTTACAGCTCATTTCAATGGTTGGAACGAGGAGTTACCCAGAGTGTTGTTTGAAGTATATTACAGAAGGAATGAAGGTAAATAATTAAATGATACCAATGCAACAAGCTGCAAGAACGAGCAGCTGACAAGAGAATACAGATTAGATTTGTATTAAAGATCAAGTCAATTTAATCTACAGTTTTAGTCTTCTTTTGGGATTGTCCTTGGGTAGTAGTAAATACTAAATAAGCTCTGTTTTAGACCTGTTTTAGATCCAGCAGTACTAATACAAATAGTTTCTTAGGTTGTACTTGGAGTGAAACGTTTGAGAACCTCTGTGATAGATGACAATAAGTTTGAGGAAAAATGTTTTTGAAGCAGACCTGTAGATAATAAAACCATAATCTATAACAGAAAATACAGAAAGCCAATTGTTTTTCAGTTTAACTTTTGTGAGTGCTGTGTTGAGGTGAGTGCATTATCCAGCTACAATACACCTATGTAGTTGACTATGAGACGAGTGGCGGTTGAATCAAATTAGGCCCAGTTTAGTCATGAATTTAATTATACTCGACATTAAATCAACAATATTGCATTTGACCTGGATTAGTTCTGTCAAGACCAATTTTATTCTGTTAAACATTGTATTGTAAATGGCTGTGGCGAATGGCTGTGCGTCTTTTCACATATTTGGCTTTAACTACGGTAATTACATTTTGCAGAAAATATTATATAACCAAAATCCAGATTCAGTTTTGCACAGTCCACTCCAGACGACTAAATGAAGAGATAAATGCACATAGATAAAGGGACAGAAGACGGTGAAAGGAGGAAATGTCCTTCAGGGCTCATGACACAGTAACAGAGTGGATCGGTTGTTCTGTGCAGATGTTGAGAATGTGGATTTTGGCTCGGATCGTTCTCACATCTGTGTCCAATCCGCCTCCTTTCAAGTTTAATGTGCCACAAATGGACTGATCTGATATAACCCTTTGTTTTTCTCTAAACAGGATCAGAGAGGAATTTTTTACATTCTATTTTTATTAAAGATATTTCTGGTCCAAAGGCTGTAATAGACAGGACAGTTCTAATGGGAAATGGGGAGAGAAAGGATATAGACATTCAGCAAATGGTCAAGGGCTGGCATTGAACTAATGGCTCCACTCATGTGCAACGCATTTAACCACTGCGCCACTGGCAAAGCACCAATTTGAAAAAAAAAATGAACTACAGTACTCACATTTTTTGTAGTTGTGATAAAATGTGAATATATGATTATATTTCTGTGATGTATTTTATCTGCATAATAGTGATATTTTATCTGCATCATTAGTCTAAGAGAAGAACGGGTGTGTGACAAGATGGGCCAAAGGATGTTTACCCTAGGGGGGGAGTTGCACCCCCCCTTGCAGGCTTGATCTCTACGGAAAAATACCAAGTGCCTTGATGTGAGGCTGACCAATGAGAAATGTGACCCGCCTATTCCAGAATATCTAATAAAACCAACCAGCATGGGAAAAAACAGGGTGAGACGCGGGGGTGAGACGCAGGAGGGTCAGCCAGGCTCCTTACAACGGCCTGGCTGACACAGTCCCCGCGTTTTCTCCCATGCATGCCACACAAATGTCTGATGTTTCTGTGTCGTTTCATATTCTAGGTTGAATTGTGTTCTCGATGTGTTACGGAATAGCATCGGTGTATGTCTGATTCCATGACAGTAGTAAAGTAAATAGTAACTACCATATTTTCCGGACTTTAAGTCGCACCTTTTTTCATAGTTTCGGGGGTGCGACTTATACTTATTATATACTTATACTCTGGAGCGACTTATATGTGATATTCTTTGTTATTTTAACACTTGCAAACTCATTTCATACTTCAGTGCAACTTACATATGTTTTTTTCTTCTTTATTATGCATTTTTTGGCTGGTGCGACTTATACGGAAAATACAATAGTACTGTGAGTTGTAGTTTGCATGTGTACTTTATACTTTTTATTGAGTTAAATTTTGGCAGCAATGTAATTGAGTACATTTAGGCATGTAACTGTTGTAAGTACGTTTGAGCAGACTACTGCACCACTTCACTGCACTACACTTTAAAAATAACATATTTCCCTTTATGTACGGCTTTACCACAACTGATTTGGCTCATGGAGCGTCATTAAAGTTCTGCATTTGATTGACTTTTAATGAAATTAAGATCTAATGAGTGTAAATCCCATCCTGAAGCAGTAAAAGCATGTAGTTTGGACCAGACTATCTTTTGTGCTGAATGGCACTGATTCAAATTCTTGTTTAAGTTCATGAAATTAAGATTAAAACCCTTATTTATTAGTTTTTCATTGTTTTAATTTTCAAAAAAGTAAGATAGTGATCAATATGATAATACACTAGGATTAAGCCTAGTGTCATACAGTACCGCAGTCCAAATATAAAGATGATGACTTTGATAACGTTTGTTAACTGTCTTTATATAAGGAATGACAAAAATGGTATTTGATACATTTGTTGTATCATTTGTATCTTTTTCAGCGGAGGACGTGAGAAAGTTAAAGAACCGTGTGACTTCGCTGGAGTCTGAGTCTGCCGCCATTTCCGCTCGCACAAGTCGCTTTTCGGGCGGAAACGAAATCTACACGGGCACCGGCGATACCAATCTTCACGTAGGAGCCGGAGGGGCGGGGACTGGCACAGACACACGGGTAGGAGTCGGAGTCGGAGCTGGTGGAGGTGCAGGAGGAGGAACAGCGGGGGGCAGTACTTCTGGAACAAGTGGTGCTAGTAGTGGAGTGGCGGTGATCGGAGGCGGTGGAGCGGCAGGTGGAGCGGCAGGTGGTGCTGGAGGAGCTGGTGGAGCTGGTGGAGGAGCAGGAGGAGGCACTGGAGCAGGGAACACCTACATCTACTTTGGCGCTGGAGGAGCAGGCACCAGCGGAGGAGCAGGGGCCGGCACTATCACGGACACCAGGTACACGGACAGCAGCAGCAGCAGCGGCACCAGCTACAGCTCGGGCTCCACCGGCTACAGCGGAGGCAGCGCAGGGGCCACCGGCTTCA